>NC_140956.1:12835000-12952500 GCF_014529385.1 Adiantum capillus-veneris
GTGCTAACTCAGGTCGATCCCGATTATGAATTCATCCAAGGGGTCGTACTCGACCAGGGAAACCAATCAGCTTTCATCTTTTAGAGCAGTTTCACACGGGCGTAGCTCCACCCCTAAGGACCTACGAACGTTAGAAAATGAGACGTGCAAGACCCAAACTCTGTCGATTTCAACATAGTGGGCGAAAAGAGTCTAGCTGTTACATCAAAACTGCAGCGGGGGTTCTACCCTAGCTTGTGCGGATGCGCCATTAGACATCAAGTGCTAATTTTAACTCAAGTAACAAAATGGGCATTTCCCACATGTGGCATGCAAGTCCGGGCGCGCCCGAGTTCAAACTTCAGACACTTGGGCGCCGACCCTTGTGTGACATGGCCTGAGTACTGACTCGTGAGGAGTCGGTCACCGGTCTTCAAACTTCAAAGCCGCTCAGTCCTCATGAAAAGGTCCCTCCTTTTTGTCGACACACTGTGAACCCCCCCCCCCCCCCCTCTCTCTCTCTCTCTCTCTCTCTCACACACACACACACACACCGCGCTTGCACAGCAGAGAAGCAAAGAGGGCAGAAGATGGTGCGAGAGAAAAATACAAAGCAAGGAGCTGGTTACAGGTGGTCGGGGCTGCTAGTTGTAGTGCTAGTAATGGCAAAATTAGACGAGGGAGCCGGCCAAGAATGCACAACGTATGCATCTACTTTGTATGCTTGCTTCCCATACGTACAGCAAGGGAACAGCACGCAGGTAGGTGCTGATTGCTGCACACCATTGCAAGACGTGGTGAAGACGCGTCCAGATTGCGTGTGCACTCTTCAAAATCTCTCTGCCACTGTACCCAATGTCAATGTCACCCGTGCCAACCAGCTCAACACCCTCTGTAACATCAAGTCCACGGCTACCCTGGCCTCCTGCAATGGTATGAACATCCCCTTCCTGTGAGAGAGAGAGAGAGGAGAGAGAGAGAGAGAGAGAGAGAGAGAGGAAGAAGAAGAGAATTTTAACGTCTGTAGGAAACTATCCCAAGAGACCTTACAGATGTATCCGACAAGGAGAGTTGAACTCAAGACCTCTTAGTCAAGAGGGAAATGGCATAACCAATCTATCACACTTGGGTGATAGAAAGGTTATACCTTTTTCCTCTTCTTATTAGCACACGTACACACACACACATCCGAAAAGAAGGGAATTTTAATGTCGTAGAAAACTATCCCAAGAGACCTTAAAGATCTATCCGACGAGGAGAGTTGAACTCAAGACCTGTTATTCCAAGCAAAAGCGGCAGAAGAAGTTTTACCAACTTAAGGGACCCCGTCCGATGGGGGCCCAAATCACTAGAAGTAAAGCCGGCACACATACACACTCAAAGATGATGATGTGGCAACTATACGGATTGCCACAATTTGCATTGGATTGCTGATGTGGTAGATGTAGTAATTTTTGTAGGCATGCTGACGTGGCAAACTGTACGGATAGTCCCGCAATTCGCGTTGACAATGCCACTTGGCAGCTTTACGTTTTTCCACAATGCACTAGTTTTGAGAGAGAGAGAGAGAGAGAGAGAGAGAGAGAGAGAGAGAGAGAGAGAGTCTTGAACCAATTAACCTTGGCAATGAATAACTGATACAATGTACAATGGGGGGAAGGGGTCACATACACCTCAGTAAATTGCCCTACCCAAACTTTGACAAATAGGCAAAATAACTACCTAAAAGCCAAAATAAATAATGGGATTACTTTGGCCAGTTCACTTGAGATGCCAAAACTCTTAACACCCCCTTGCCCCCTCCAAGCCCCTCGCTCCTCCCTATATAGGGAGCGAATAAAAATGCCCCATCCACTTCTCAATAACCCATGTCAAATAAATGAGAATATGTAGGGTCAAAAACGCCACAAGCAACAAACGAGATAAAATCTGAGAAAACTCCCCCATGATGCTTAGACCCTAGAAAAGCCTCACAAGGTTGGGCACAGCCACAAAGAAGCCATCCCCTTAGATCCAAGTGCGAATTTTTTCGCACAGAGTTGTTGCATCTTGACCATGTCATCTTGGTTGATAGCATCCGCCTTGCTCCCGCAAAGGTATGACTGGTCTTACAAAGGTCTGTTTTATGAACCATACAAAATCTTTTCTTGGTTTCATCGGATTTTTTAGGAACTTCATCAACGACTACACCAAAATTGTTGAACCCATTATGTGTTTGCTCAAGAGCATTAAAAGCAAAAAGCGTAGTGTTAGTCGATTATCATGTGGACCAATGAGCTCAATCAATGTTTCCCAACATTGAAGCAACTCATTACATTTGCAACGGATGTTGCAAGTAGAGGGTTCGAACAAATCCTTTGTGGTGGAAATGGATGCGAGCGATTATGCCATGGGTGGTGCTCTCTATCAAGACAGCCGACCTGTAGCATTCGAAAGTCGCAAGCTCACGGACTCGCAAACCGGTTACTCCACATAGGAGGAGGAACAATTGATAGTCATCCATGCTTTGAAAATTTGGTGTCATTACCTATATGATGCCCGCTTCGTGGTATGGATTGACCACCATTCATTGAAATATCTTTGTGATCACCCTGACCTTCGAGGTGAAGGCCAGGTGGGCTGACTCTTGAGGTCATGTAGGAGTTCGACTTTGAGATACACTCCCGTAAGGGTGCTACCAATGCAGTGGCTGATGCAAAGTTACCCGGAACGGGAACGGGGGCCTCCAGAACGTTTCCGGAACGGCCTCCCCCCCCCCCCCCCCAAAAAAAAAAAGCGGAACAGGAACGGGGGCTGGAACGGTAAGTTTAGGATTTAGGGTTGAGGGAGATAATAGATATGTCTCATTGCCTTGAGATCCTTGGATTATATAGGAGAGGAGAAGACCCCCTCTCTTTCCTCCCACCTCCCCAAACCACTCAATCCGGATGCCCGTTCCGTTCCCGTTCCACCTATTCTCCCAACCGTTCCGGTTACAGAAAATCCGAGAACGCTGTTTCGTCCGTGCATCCGTTCCGGCCCCCTGACCTAGTTGGGAACGCGTTCCGGGAATGGGAGGGGCCCGTTCCCTGCCACTCTGGGCTGATGTCCTTAGTAGGATCTCGGAGGTGAATGTTCTTTTGTTTACTAAGATCTCGATCGACCTCTCTCTCTCTCTCTCTCTCTCTCTCTCTCTCTCTCTCTCTCTCCAAGGGTATTGCAAGACAGATCCTTACTTTGATGAGATATGTTGACAAGTCCAAAATGCATTACATAGCTCAGAGAGTAATGGCGGTCCAGACACCCGTCGATTGGCTACGGAGAGAAAGGTAGTGGAGAAGTATTCCGTTCGTGATGGATTACTTTTTAAGGAAGGCAAAGTTTGTGCCAGGGTTGCCATTGTATGGTCATACCGTAAAGTACGGTACGGTTTTGTACGGGAAAATACGGTGTATTTCATATTATATCATACGGTTTGTGTAACGGGAGGGCACCACGTGCCAATGGAAAAGAACAGACTAGACAACTTTAAGCACTGTAAAACAACGCGAGAGAGAGAGAGAGAGAGAGAGAGAGAGAGAGAGAGAGAGAGAGAGAGAGAGAGAGAGAGAGAGAGAGAGAGAGAGAGAGAGAGAGAGAGAGAGAGAGAGAGAGAGAGACGCGGATGTACGGAGTTCCACCCCAAGATAGCACTGGTCCCAAACCTTGGCACCCCTTTCGCTATTTCTTTATATTGCTTCAACTCAGTACATAGGAGGTGGCTCCACTCTACACTTGCTCTTGTAAATGTGCCAGAGAAGAGAGCCCACCCTCATATTTGAAGGCCATTGGCCCAAAAGCAGTTTACATGAAAAGTTGTAAGTATAAAAGCAACTGGCCTAAAATCATTTGCTTTCCAAAATCTACCAGCACGTAAAACACGGAAATCCGTATTGCTGCCACGCGAGCAGCTGTTGCCAACGCGGCTGCCTTACAGTGCCATGTCATCCAATCAACGCAGATTACGGAATTGCTGTAGAGTCCAGCCACGTGATCAATTTTGTACGCTAGGCTTTTTGTGTGTGTAGGTCCTGCTTTATTTTTTATTGTAAGCCCCCAGGCACTTGGGCCCCATCGGCGGATGGTAACCCATACGTTGGTAAGATATTTTATTAGTATGTGGCCCCACCTGGCGAGGATCTGTAAGTTGGTAAACACTTAGTCTTCTTCTGCTTCTTCTAGGGTCTAGGTTCCTCGGTCGGGATCTGCAAGTTGACTCAAGTCTTGAGTGGCTTGACACGTCCGCAGTTTGTGACATCCCCCCTTCTTGAAAGAAGAGTAATTGTCTGCGATTATCGTGTATCTGCAAAACAACTCAAGTTAGTTACAAAATTTCTCTCCGAGGGACAATGAATTTTCTCACTCCAGATCGAATCTCTTGATATTCCGGCGTAGCAAAATCAGCCATCACACCCAGACCGCGCTGATTTGTAACGGGGTGTCTCGATGCACTAAAATTACATACCCAAGCAATCTCACCCAATTAGGAATATTCAGTGGTTGACACATCACAATGCAACACAAATGCTCACATGTGTATGTTACAAGACACAACAAACGCCGCCGCTACGCACTCCTACGAGACAGACGGTCTGTGGTACAAAGCTACTCAACGACTACCTTGTCACTCTCCCCGCTCATAGGACTGATACAACCAAACGCTCCCCAGACTGCACCCTGCATTGCTTGGAGGATTCAAGCATACAACTAAACGCTCCCCAGACTGCACCCCGCGTCGCTTGGAGGATTCAAAGCATACAACTAAACGCTCCCCAGACATCGCGTCTGCGTTGTTCAAAGGTTTTCCAACGTAAAACTCCCCAGACAACCTGTCTGCATCATTGTGAGGTTTTCAAGCATACAATAAAACGCTCCCCAGACATCCTGTTTGCGTCATTCTGAGCTTCAAACATTATCAAACAACATTCTCACTACTACACCCGAGAGTAAATCACGAATCATTGAAACCAATATTTAAAACCAGAGTCAAACAATTCAAATTGACACCAAGAATGTTTAAAACATATACAATCCATTTCAAACAAATTTCAAACGGTACTTTCTCAAACGAAGCTCAAAAGCATCTAAATACACATCAACTAGAAAATTCATTCGGCTTTTGTTCGGACAGCCGAACTTTGAGGACGATTGGCTTGTCCTTCTACATCAAGGTAATTGTGCGGTTCTGGATCTCGAGTGTCGCGTCATTCTTGTTGTGCCAAGGCATGCCCAAGAGAACGTCGCAATTGCCTAACTTCATGATGTGGAAATCAACTTTTCCATGGTATCCTTGGATAGTTATTTGAAGAGCCCCAATGAGCGGTTCCACTTTGTGAGTTTGTCCTATAACTAGCTCGGCTTCAATTCTGCGTCCTTGTAAATCATAATCAAAGTCCATTTGCTTCACCAATTCTGGATGGAATTTTTAGGAGCTCTTAAATAAAAAAAAATCAGGGCTTTCAAGCCCTTGACTTTGCCATATGATCTGCACAATTCATATGAACTCTTGAGGTTTATGCCATAAATATCAGGTACTAGTCCAATAGCAAGTCTAGCTCTCTTAGCCAGGGGATCTTTTGGAGGACATGTATTAAAGGTTTGCCCGGTTTGAAAACATTCAAAGCATTGGTCTTCTTGTTATAGGGTTTCTCGTTGACGCTGTGTCAGACGAGGCCATTGGGGTTGACACTCATGAAACTCCCAAGGATTGGTCGGTTGTTGCGGGGAGTTTTGATTGTTTGCTGGAGTTACTGCTGTGGTAAACTCTAGCTTTCCTTTCATCAGTTTGTAGCCAACCGCTGCATGGTCCATAAGATCTTGCATAGTCGATACTTGCTTGGACAAACAATACTCCTGTAACGGTGATGGCAGTCCAATGGTGTATTGCCCGCATTGGTCTTCAAAGGGAATCAACTCGAAGAAAGACACCGGAAGGTAGACATCGAGAAACCTTTGGTTATAATCTTCCATAGTCTCCGAGGCAAGCATTTTCAAGTTGCCCCATTCTGACAAGATGTGATCGTCAAACAGGAAAGTCATATAACTACGTGCAAAAACTGTCTTGAAAGCTTGCCATGTCCTTGGAGCATGTGGTTGTGTCGCGATTGAACTCCACCATTGCATTATCTTTAAGAAATCCCGTCGCTCGAGAAATCTTGGATTCTTCCATATAGTTCCCCAAAGCATAGATGTTGTAAAGTTTTCTTCCGATCTTACCCCAGAAAAGGTGGAAATTTTTATTGTCGTGCCGTCATCTTTGAAATCTTTTGGCTGGTTAGGTGCGTACCCAGGGTACGGATAATAAGGATATTCATACGGGCTCCAACCATCGTATCTTGGTGGCGGTGGTGGTGGCAACGTCGATGGCAGAGGCAGTTGCACTGGATCAGGGTTAGACTGCTGCACCATATTCCTGAAGACTCTCCTAATCGGAACGGAATGTTGAGAAGGTTGCCGGTTAGAGGCTCTTGGACTTTCTGGTGTCGGAGGATGGGGTACTACTTGGGGCATGAGAGGGGGTAACATGTAATTCAGAAATTGTTGGAAACCCTGCAGCATTGGGAGATTCTGTTGCGGATGCCATGAAAGTATGTGGCGAAGCTTGTCGAGAAGAAATTGTAGGTACTCCGCCGAATCCATAAATGCCATGATGCTCTGTCTATTCTTGGTAGGACCCGTATGCTTTGAGAAAAGCAAGAGCTCTATTACCAGTGTAATGGGAAGGCACCACGTGCCAACGGAAAAGAATAAAACAGAAAACTTTAAGCACTTCAAAACAATTGAACTGAGAGAGAGAGAGAGAGAGAGAGAGAGAGAGAGAGAGAGAGAGAGAGAGAGAGAGAGAGAGAGAGAGAGTGGCGGAGTTCCACCTTAAGAGAGACCTTGCCCCAAACCCTGGCGCCCCTTGCGGTATTTCTTTATATTGCTTCAACTCCATACACAGGAGGTGGCTCCACTCTGCACTTGCTCCCGCAAAGGTGCCAAAGAGGAGAGCCCACCCTCATATTTAAAGGCCCTAGGCCCAAGAGCAGTTTACATGAAAAGCTGTAAGTCTAAAAGCAACTGGCCTAAAGCATCTGCTGTCACGAGGATGTGGCAATTGCTAATTACTGTCACGAGGGCGTGGCAACTGCTAACCTTAGTTGTTGGTATCTTTCCGATGTTTTTTATTTAATTTTGGGATCCTCTTTTTGAAGTCACAAATGGTCGGACATTGTGTGGCCAGTGTGAAGTGGCCGACGATCGATAGTTTAAACTTTAACCCGCATACGGGAAGGCCTTGTCACCATGAGTTGGTCGGGCCGACCGGCACTGGAATCCAAGCAGTAAAAGGGTGTCTAGGCTCATTTCAAAGTCATTTAGGCCCCCTCGCTACACTTATAAGTCGGTGGGTACTAGGAATTTAACTCAAAAGAGGCATAGTGGACTCTTGGTAGCACCACAAGCCTCAGAAGGTCAAACCAAGCCACCTCTGCTAAAATTGGCGCAAAATCCACTTGAGCGCTTCCTCTCTCTCTCTCTCTCCCCCCCCGACTTACAGTGTGTGTGTGAGTAGTTGGTGGAGGTGTTTTAGGTTTAATGGAAAGCTTACCTTCTCCCTTGCACTATGTGGCGCGATGATTTTGCTCTTGCGCACCTCTCTCCCCTTTTGAATACAACGTGATGCCCCGCTCGAGGGCTTTTCATCTGTATGTACAGTTGTGTGGGTTCATGCGCGATTCCGAGGCAAGAGCCTCTTGCACAGGTACTAGATTAGCTAGTTGCTAATCCCCCGTAGGTACATGTGAATTTGGAGAGATTTCACGCAAGAAATCTTGTCTGATTCAAAGGGCAAGTAGCCCTACAGGTGCGGGAGCTCGAGGACTTGCTACGGATGCGACCGGCTCACGAAACGGAGCCCAAAACAGGGAAATACAGCCTGCTGTGTATTTTTGCAGGTTTAGGGTTTCGGCCCTAAACGATCTCTAATACCCCCAAGAGGTCCGGGGACGCGAGGGGATCGCTGTGCGGGTGATTTGGCGCATTTTCAGGGCAGAAAACAGAGAATTCAGCGTGCTGCAAATTCTCGACAGGTTTTGAAGAGTGTCCGTATGCGCCGGGAAAGTCACTTATTACTTGGGGACACTGTCTGTGAAGCGTCCTAGTACAGTTATGCTGTTGAAACCGGGCCAGAATAGATCGTTTTCAGCCCGGATTATGCGGGACAGCTCGTAGGAAAGCGCAGGTTTTATTCCCTCTTTGAATGCAAGTCTTTGGGGACAACAGGTGTTGGCGTCTGCTTGGTTCCGCTCTAGCTTCCAAGCCTTGTGTGTTTGAAGTGTCAATTCCCGTTACAGGGTTTTATTTGCAAAGTTTCTGTGTGTCCTAAAGTCTAAAGTAAAGTTTTGGGTGAAAGCTGAAGTGTACTACCCTATGGGCTGGTTTCATATGCTCTCCAAAATTTGTCAGCGCGTAAAACGCAGAAATCTGTACTGCTGCAACATCACAAACTGTCAGCGCTAAACTGTAACAAATTGCTGACGTGTCAAAGCCTAAAGAATGGAGCCAACTTACAGGTGTGGCCGAGAGGCCTAAACCCTAAGAAGAAGAAGTAACAGTAGAAGTCCTACCAACTTATGGGGACCCCGTTCGATGGGGCCCCAAGTGACATAAAGGATTAAAATAAAGCAGGATCCGGACACGCGCTAAAACTGATGACGTGGTAGATTTCCGAAAATTGCGCTGACATGATGACGTGGCAGGCTGTACGGATTTCCGCATTTTGCGTTGGCTGATGACGTGGCAGGCTGTAGGGATTTTCGTAAATTGCGCTGGCAGCTTTTGGCATTGCTTTTTGGACCAGAAGCTTTTGAGTTTTGAAGGCTTTTTCACTGTAACTGCTTATTAGGCCAAGGGCCTTTAAATATGAGGCTAGGGCTCATTCTCTGGCATGCTTCCTGGAGAAGGTGCAGAGTCTGGAGTACCGCCTTGTACTTTGATGATGCAATATAAAGAAATACCGAAAGGGGCGCCAAGGTTTGGGGCCAATACTCTCTGGGGTGGAATTTTGCCACTCCGTGTCGCGTGTCGTCTCTCTCTCTCTCTCAGTTCAGTTGTTATTGAAGTGCTAAAAGTCTGTTCAGTCTGTTCTTTTCTATTGGCACGTGGTGCCCGCCTTGTGACAGTGTTATCAGAGCATCAGGCGTGTGCTTTTCTGAAAGCATACCGGTCCTACAAAAGAGAAGACAGAGCTATTGGAATATTATTTGAGGGATCTTCGTCCTTCACCCCGGACTTATTAGCCACATTTTATTTGAGGGATCTTCTCCTTGCAACCCGGACTTATTATCCACTCCCACCATTACTTCATCGCGCATCAGGCACGCTCCCGTCTTCACCGCTCATGTCTTACAGGGCATAAGCCAATTAAGATCACTTGCAAGAGAAGGATCCAGATTTGTTTCAAGTCATTGTTTTTCTCAGAAGCAGTGCCATGCAGATGTTGATGTCTACAGCTATACCAAGCAGCATACTCCAAGTACTTGGGAAGCTTTCAAGAAATTTTTTTTGCCCGAAGTTATATGGTTTCTGACATCTTCCTTCGGAGTGCAACTTCTAGCAGAGTGGGGTATTTTGAAATGCTTGCCATGGAAACCCTAGCAGATTATAACTTGAAATTTCTCGACATCTCTCAGTAGATGTCTCTTCACGAGCAGATGACCTTGGAGGTCCAGTGCGATTGCTATCTTGGGACTACCATCGCCGTCAAAGAAACATTGTTTGTCCAAGAGCTGATGGACCATGCTGTACTCGGCTACGACCATACGGAATGAACCTAACCCTAATTTTTTGGTGCAGGTTCCAGGATGGAAAGCCAATCGACTTTTCGAGCTCGATTGATGTCGAGATTGCTTTTTAAGTTTGAAATCTGTTTGAGAACTTGTTTGGTGATCATGTTTGGAATTTGTTTGAAATGGATGGTATCTGTTTTGAACCTGTCTTGGTGCCGATTTGAATTGTTGACTCTGGTTTTAATACTGGTTTCAATGATTGGTGATTTTACTCCGGGGTGGAGTAGTGAGAAAAGATGTTTGAGAATGCTTGTTCATAATCATGGCCCGGACCCTTGCGGTTATTTGCGGGGGGAGTATTGAATGATTGAAAAGTGTTGTTTTTACTCATGGCCTGGACCCTTGTGGTTATTTACGGGGGGGATATTGTTGTTGTTACTCATGGCCCGAACCTGCATGGTTATTTACGGGGGGAGTATTAAGAAGTCTGAGCAGTGGTTACTCTCAACACCTCCAAACGACGTAGGCTGTGGTCTGGGGGGCGTTTGGTTGTAAAAGGTCTCTATATCAGAGTTACCGGGGAACGGCATTTTAGGGCCTTGGAACGCCGGAACGACGTTACGGCCGGCTGGAGGTTTCTGGAACGTGTCGGAACGGAACGGCGTTCCGGCTGAAAGCTGTCACCGGAACGGGCCGGAACGGCCCCAACGGCAGTTTTTGAAATTTAAAAAAATGACTGTTGGGCAGCCAACGGCCATTTTCAGCAGTGAAAAAAGTATATAATGCCCCCCTCCTCTCCCATTCTTCACACACTCATCAAGCCTCAAGGCCCATTCTCCCTTGCTTGAGCCTTGCTCTCAACTCTCAAGCCATAGTGTGGCGCCGCGGCATGCCTCAAGGCTCAAGCTCTCAACCTCTCTCTCTCTTGGGCTAACTTCTAAGTTCTAACCCTCAACTTTCAAGGCTCAAGGCTCAAGCTCTCTTTCAAGCTCTCACGGAATCAAGCGGCAAGCCTCTCTCTCTCAAGCCCTCTCTCTCTCTCTCTCAAAGTTCAAGATCAAGCTCTCTCTTTCACGGATAATCCATCATCCATGGCCTCTTCTTCTCGTTCAACCCCCTCCGTTCATGCGGGCAACACTCAAAAGGCGAAGGAATGGTCGTGGTGGGATGAAGTGACCTCGGAGGGCACCTTGTCGGCGGCGGGAGGTTCTTGTGCATGGGGATGCAAGCTATGCTCTTACACGCGGAAAGGGGGGCATGACAAAGTGAGGGCACACTTTCTTCGAGTGCCGGGACATGAGGTGAAATTTTGTGCCAACGTAACCATCGAGAAGAGGAAGGAGCTCGAGGAAAAGGATCGGCAATTCAACCATAAAGCCAAGCCGGCACGCAAAGGTATTGATCCAAAGACCCTCATTTTCCCTTCTTCCTCTCTACCCGGTGTAGGTGTTGGTGCATCTTCAAAAGGTCCAATTCGTCACCAAAAGACCCTTGCCACCTCTTGGGACCCAAAGAAGAAGGAAGAGGTGGATGCGGCCGTGGCCCGATTCTTCTATCACGACCATATCCCATTTGTCGCAGCGAGGTATGTTCATTGTTTTATGATTTATCAATCTTCTCTCTCATTTCTTCCGTTATCGTCGTTTCCACTTTTTTGATACTAACCTCTTCTATGTTTGATCGAAATAGGTCGGAGTATTGGAAAGTCATGGTGCAACGGATAGGAGAGTATGGCACTGGCTATGTGCCGCCATCTTCAGAGGCTCTCTGAACCACCTTGCTCGATCGAGAGAAGGCTCTCGTGGAGCAAGCAACCCTCAACATTCAGCGTCTTTGGGTAAAACATGGCGTTTCCCTCATTGCTGACGGGTGGAGCGATACAAGGAAGAGATCTATCCATGGTCTCGTCGCATACTCCAGTGGAGAGATGTACTTTGTGCACTCTCATGATGCCACTGAGAGTGGCAAGTCCGCCGATGTTCTCTTTGCAGAGTGGACAACGGCTATAGAAACCATCGGTGAGCAACACGTGGTGGCCTTTGTCACAGATGGGGAGGCATCAAACAGGGCAGTAGCAGCTATCATAGAGGGCCACTATCCGCATGTGACAGTGTACTTTTGCATGGCACACTGCTTGAACAACCTTCTAAAAGACATCGGCAAGCTAGACTGGATTGCTCCAGTCATTGCTGATGCAGTGAAGATGGTTACTTTCATCAACAATCACAACTTGGTTCGGAGTGAGTATGAAACCGGCCCGTAGGGCGGTAGGCGTTGGCTTTCACCCGAAATTCTTTACTTTAGACACACACACAGAGCACTTTGCAAAGAAAACCTGCGACGGGAGTTAACACTTGAATACACACACGGCTTGGAAGCTAGAATGCTCCGAGCAGAAGCCGACAACCAGTAGGCCCCAAAATTGGCGCCCCTTTCGGTATTTCTTTATTCTTTAGGAGGGTAAATTACAAGGTAAGGTCCTGGGAATCCTTCACGTGTATCCACCTAGATACCATTTGATTTGGCCAAATTTCGGCAGCATAACAGTCCCAAAACTTGCGCGAAACCAATTCCCCTGCTGGAACTCGCTTGCACTGTCGTATACCCTCTGATTCTTGTCCAAAAATATTAAATTCAGCACGCTGTATTTACTGGTTTTTGCCCTGTTTTCAGCCTCAAACAATCCCCTAACTGTCCTTTGCCAGTGGGGCACGATTCCCAATGATCCTGGCGTCCGTATGGCTGAAAAACAGTGAATTTACAGCGCATACACAGCGCTGATTTTGCACTTGTACGGTGAGGTTATGACCCTCACCAGTGCCTGCTTTGGAGCAGCAGTTAGCTACCCCTGTTTCTGCTCAAGGAGGCTCTTGCTTCAGCACAAAAGCATGAACCCACACAACTGTACATCAGTCAAATGAGTAGCCCTCTTGTGGGGCATCACATAACTGCACGTAGGGGAGAGAGAGAGCAGTGTGTAGTGTGCAGGGCATCACTCCTAGCACCACACTGTACATGAGAGGGAAAGGAAGCACTCCATAGCTCTTAACCTGTGACAGGTTCTCAATGAAGCATCCTCCCGGCATAAATCGAGCGCCCCCTCTTCTGCCCTTGACCTGTAATGCATCTGTGAACAAATAGATGCAAAAAGGAGAAGATTTCCATGGCTGCCAAAACCTGCGTATCGCTGAAAACGCAGCAAAACAGCCCTGTAAACACGCATTTGATGCCTTCCAATGCTGAAAATGAGCTCCTTGGACCTAGGCAAAGTCATGGGAAGCTCAAAAATGGAGAGAAATGGCTGAAAATCCAAGTTAACAGCCTCCAAAACTGCTCTCCAAAGTCAGTTACGGGTTCTGTTCTCCCAGACTTGGTAAATTGACCAAAAAGTGCCACTTGGCACTCATGCATGCAATTTCCCCGCATTGGGCTTCCTGCTTAAAAATCTCTCAACTTGTGCATCAGTTGACTTTGCATCAGAGTACTAAAATGTTCCCTTGGTCATACCGAAGGTAATGACGCGAACACATTTCACGGCCCAGAATAGCAGTTCCCTAATTTTTAGGAGATGCTTCCGTCGGGCTCTCGCTGGTCTTCTGACCATCTATCCTCATTGGGACCGCATCCAAAAGTGCAATGTGGCCCAACTGTCGGATACTTTCTGTTGGTGATCCCACCTTGACTTTATGCCTTTATTGAGTTCACTTCCTAGTATCCACCAACTTGCTAAGTGCGACGGGGGGGACCTGTATGATCTTGCTCTGAGCCTAGACATCCTCTTACCATACGGATACCAGTGCCGACCAACTTCCCGTCTGCGGGTGAAACTACCGTTCACATTGGCCATACAATGTCCGACCATTTGCAACTTCAAAAAGAGGGTCTCAAAAATTAAACAAAAATCATTGGAAAGAAACCAACAACTAAGGTTAGCAGTTGCCACGTCCTCGTGACAGAGTACCTCAAGAGGTCGGGCGGCAAAGTGCTTCTAAAGTATTCAGATACCCGCTTCGCATTCAACTTTCTTCTTGTACGCAGGCTGTCTGAATGTCAAAATGCGGTCCGACAGGTCTTCATCAGTGATGAGTTCACCACCTCCCCCTATGCAAAGACAGTTGCAGGGATTTTGTGCAAGGATAAGGCAGAGGATCTTGAGTTCTGGAAGGAGCTCAAGAGTCTAGATGCACAGGTAAAACCGGTGGTTCATTTGCTTCGAGTTCTGGATGGCATGGATCCTTGCATTGGCAAGATTTATGAGGCAATGGACCGCATGATTGAGCAGCTTGCACAGCTTGAGCCGAACGCAGAGCGATATGAGGAGATCCATGCGCTTTGCAGCTCGAGGTGGAATTCATATGCCTCTCCTTTACACAGGGCAACGTACATGGTGGATCCAGAGTTCCAAGGTGCAGGGCAAGAGACAGATAGGGAAGTCATGAACCAATTTACAGAGATCTTAAACAAGATGGTTCTAGACAGAGATGGGCGACGCATTGTCAGAGATCAGCTGAGACAGTACAGAGAGATGCGGGGGTCATTTGGTAGTCCAGATGCTCAGATTGATCGCAGGAAAATAGGTTCAGTGCTTTGGTGGGAGGACTATGGCTATGATGGCCCTGAGCTTGAGAGATTGGCGATCCGTATTCTCAGCCAGTCAGTTAGTACCTCATGCTTGGAGCAATTGTGGAGTACCTTTAGCCACATTGCTTCCAAGAAGAGAAATCGGCTTGGAGTGGAGAAGGCTAATGATCTTGTCTTCGTCAGCGCAAATTTGAAAATGCTTTGCAAGAGTACAGACAAACAGATAGATCCTTTTACACAGTGGGAGATGGAGTAAGAGGCTTCTCAGGCGGGTGGAGATGCACATCCACCAACACCAGGTACTTCATCTGTGGCTGAGATCGAGCCGGACCTAGACCTCGATGATGAGGAATGGGAGGATGTGCATGTTTTACAGCCGGCTACTACGGATTGGGAGGCCTCTCAGGCTAGTGGCTCTTGAGTCTTGAGTCTTTGCCATTTATCCACCTTTTTGTATGGCTGCTTGAGCCTTGCCCTCTTTGCCATTTGTAGCTACTAGCATCTTTATGGTATTTGTCACCTTCAGTGTTTTGGTATTGTGGTCACTGAAGTCTGGTTTGAACTTTGCTCCCCTTTGGTTTTTTTGTAGCACCTTGGCCGCTGGCGGCCCTTGAGGCTTGTTACTATGTTAGCCATAATTAATTCCAAAGTGTTATCTCTGACTACTACTTTTGCAATTATTTGAGAGCATTGTGTATGTACTATGGGCATTGTGTTTGCTCATTGTTGTTCATCTGGCTATGTACTCTGGGCGCCTCACATCCCAATCAAGTCATAATAAGGTTAAATGGTCTTCGAATCGTGTTTTTTGTGGGTATTAGAGTCAAAGGACTCTAATACTACTTGTATTCAAACACATAACGCTAAAAAAAATAATATTTGGGTGTTTTTTTAGCCTGCCGTTCCGCGCCGTTCCCGTTCCGGGCCCATTCCCGTTCCCCCGTTCCGCAGGGAGGCCCGTCGCCGTTCCCGTTCCACGTTCCGGGTAACTCTGCTCTATATCTCATGGTTCGGACCTTTTTAGGTTATTTGCGGGAGGAGTGACGAGGGAGTCGTTGAACAGCTCATGTCCCGGACCTGGATGGTTATTTGCGGGGGGAGTGTTCATCGGCGGCTTTATGTTTCTATGTCTTGTAACATGCATATGTGAGCATTGTGTTGCATTGTGATGTGCCAATTACTGAATATTCCTGATTGGATTAGGAATACCTGGGTATGTAATTTTTTAGTGCATCAAGACACCCATGGAAGATCAGTACGGTGTGGAGGTGATGGCTAATTTTACTACGCCGGAATATCAAGAGTTCCGATCTGGAAGAAAGGAGAAGCTAACTCCTTGATCAAAAGAGTAGGAAGGAGAAGCTAACTCCTTGATCAAAACAGCCGAAAGGAGAAGCTAATTGCTTGATCAAAAGAGTAGAAAGGAGAAGCTAATTCCTTAATAAAAAGAGCAAATTGATTGTCCCTCGGAACGTCCCTCGGAAATTTTTGAGCTAACTTGAGGTGTTTTGCAGATATGCTGTAATCGCGGACGATTACTCTCTTTCAAGAAGGAGAGATGTAACAAACTGCTGACGTGTCAAAGCCTAAAGAATGGAGCCAACTTACAGATGTGGCCTAGAGGCCTAAACCCTAAGAAGAACAAGTAACAGAAGAAGTCCTACCAACTTATGGGGACCCCGTTCGATGGGGCCCCAAGTGACATAAAGGATTAAAATAAAATAGGATCCGGACAAACGCCAAACTGATGACGTGGCAGATTTTTGAAAATTGCATTGACATGATGACGTGGAAGGTTGTACGAATTTCGGCGTTTTGCGCTGGCTTATGATGTGGCAAGCTATACGGATTTTTGTAAATTGCGCTGGCAGCTTTTGGCATTGCTTTTTGGATGAGAAGCTTTTGAGTTTTGAAGGCTTTTTCACTGTAATTGCTTTTTAGGCCAAGGGCCTTTAAATATGAGGCTAGAGTTCATTCTCTGGCATGCTTCCTGGAGAAGGTGTAGAGTCTAGACTCTGGAGTACCGGCTTGTACTTTGATGATGCAATATAAAGAGATACCGAAAGAGGCGCCAAGGTTTGGGGCTAATACTCTCTGGGGTGGAATTCCGCCACTCCGTGTCGCGTGTCGTCTCTCTCTCTCTCTCTCTCAGTTCAATTGTTATTGAAGTGCTAAAAGTCTGTTCAGTCTGTTCTTTTCTATTGGCACGTGGTGCCCGCCTTGTGACATAAACACAGGTTGTCGTACAATGCCACGTCATCCTGCGAATGCAGATTACGGAATTGTTGTACAATCTAGTCACGTCATCAAGTTTGTACACTAGGCTTCTTGTTTGTGTTGGTCCTGCTTTATTTTTTATTATAAGCCCTAGGCACGTAAACACTTTTGTCTTCTTCTGCTTCTTCTAGGGTTTAGGCCCCTTGGCCGGGATCTATAGGTTGGCTCAAGTCTTTAGTGGCTTGACACGTCAACATTTTGTGAAAGTTTGGATAAATACGGTGTGTTTAAAAAAAAGAACTCCCCAAAACCATAAAAAACATATGCAAATTACCTCATGATTTAGGACTATACCTAGGTCTAAGGTTAAAGGGCCTAACAAACTTATGAAAAATGACCTAGGGAGTGGGCCATAGTCACAAGGGAGGTGTCTTGAGGAGTGGAGACAGGGGACGGGGCTCAAATGGATTTAGTGTAAAAAAGAGGGTGGGACGACAAATGGGGACAGGAAGCCCGAAAATGAGCGTCCCTTGTGACTATGGAGTGGGCACAAAGACCAAAGACTCAAGGTATAGGTTATATAAAAAAAAAAAGGTTTGATTGTAGGCCGTATGAATGTACGATATGGGCAATCGTATAACGTACGAAAGCTTCCATGGTGTGTATGCCTGTTGATGAGGACATACACCATAAGATTTTGGTCGAGTGTCATGATGCTCCAAGCGCGGGACACCCTTACATACACCGTACTTTGGCCTTAGTAAGTCTGTACTTCTATTGGCCACACATGAAATCTTTTGTTGACTATATGTGTGGGAATGCGTGGTGTGAGCTTACTAAATTTGAACATGAATAGCGTGCTAGGCTCTTACATCCTCTACAAATTCCCAATAAGAAATGGACTAGCATTTCTATGGATTTTGTAGTTGGATTGCCTTGGACCACCAATCGTGGTCATAATGCCATTTGGGTCGTCGTTGAACGAGAAATGACACATTTTCTTCCTACTTGCACTACCGTAAAATCCATGAATTTGCAAAGCTCTTTGGGGTGTACTTATATAAAGTTCCATGAATTGCTCAAGGAAACTGTCTGTTACCGGGATCCCAAATCCACTGGCTCTTTGGAAAATGGTTTTCAAGAAACTGGATACCCGCTTGGCTATGTCGTCCTTGGATCATTTTGAAACTGATGGACAAGCTGGATGCACTAATCAAACCATGAAGGATATGCTATGTGCATATGTCTTGTGCCGTCAATGTGATTGGGAACGTTATCTTTTAGAGATTGAATTTGCTTATAATAGTACTAAGCACTCGGCTACAGGTTACTTCCCCTTCATGCTTATGTATGGTTATGAGTTGCAACCATTGATCACTGATAGAATCAAGGGGGTTAAAGATGCAATCCGTGGCCGATTTCTTGCATGACATGCGGGAAATGCTCGTGATCGCTAAGGAAAGCATAAAGACTACCCAAGTTCAGGCCACCTTTTATGCTAACCGGCATCGACAACCTTGTCATCTCTAGGAGGGGATGTGGGTGTACCTTAAGGTACCGAAGGACTTTGAAATGATCCGTACTGATCAATCCTCGAAATTATCTTCGCGATATTGTGGACCATTCCAAATTATCAAGAAGATTAGTGATGTCTCCTACAAACTTGATGTAAGGTGCAACGGAATGAATGTTTGAACTTTGCTCAAGATGAGTGCTCCGAACTGTGCTCAAGGTTCCTTTTGTTCTTATGGAAGGGAGAGCCTTCTGTTCTTAATGAGAGAGTGCAATGAACACAAACAAAATGAATGGACACTGTGCGTGAAAGTGCATGATACTGAGAGAGAGAGAAGAGAATACGACACCAGAGAAGTTGTAAAACCCTCCTCCGAAGGCCCCACTCTCTATGGCGAGAGCGGTCTACTTATGATTGCACAAATCTCTACAATGCTTGGACTTGCCGATGATGTCGACGACGAGACGGGCTGAAAACTGAAAACTCTAAGGGCTGAAATCTGCAAATCTTTATCTGCTGAATTTTGACTCTATGTCGGTGTTGATGCCGATGATGACGGTACGACGATGACGCGTTGAAAACGTAGATGCTGAAATCTGCGTTTTCCGGGCTGAAACTGTAAACCTTGTGGAAACTGACCGTGCGGCGAGGAACTGCTCCGGGAAGGTGAGATCTGCGAGGTTCGGGGGTTCTTTTGCGGTGTCTAAAGGCTGAAAACTGAAAACGCTGGTGGTTTTCGAGGTTCCGTCGCGGAGAATCTGCAAAACGCTGGGGTATAATGCAGATGCAAAAACGCCAGGGCTGAAAATCTGCTGTTGTCGCCGGTTGCTTTGCAAATGCAAAACGCTAGGCTGATCTGTTGTGTCTTGACGACGGCAGGGTTGATCTGCTGGACACAAATTGCCAAGGCTGATCTGATGCAAAAACGCTAGGTCTTCTGTGGAGAAAACACCAGAGTAGTCGCGGGGGTTGGTCTTGCTGAGAAGTTGCCTGTTGAGCAAGGTGCTCCTGCTGCCTCTTCTGCCAAAAAAGTGCTAGTCTAGGTTTGCTTATATACAAACTTACTCAATTTGCCCTACCTACTTTCCAACAAAAGTCACTTAAAAATAATAAGTGAAAAATGTCAAAAATAGGGAAAATAGTCTAAATGCACTGGAAAATTCCCCTGAAGGATTCTAATGGGAATGCTTATGATCATGCTGTGTGCAACCAGAGGATATGCATCTACACTAAGTGTCTGGGCATGCACGGTCTGCGAACAGACTCAAAAGGTGCCAGAACACTTCTAAATCTAGACTGAGTGGACTGACTGAACCCTTATCGTGCTGTAGCTTGTCCACGGACACACAGGGTTGGATGTGTCACGTGACATCCCCTCCTTTTCAAAGTGAGGTACTGGTACCGAACTGTATGGCGTCGAGGGAGATCGCCAATAACATCCGGAATCCTTGAAGGGACTCTTCGCCGGCCCACTTTGATGTGTGGGTCGTGCGGTTGTAAGGTGCAGCGGAATGAATGTTTGAACTTCGCTCAAGACGAGTGCTCCGAACTGTGCTCAAGGTTCCTTTTATTCTTATGGAAGGGAGAGCCTTCTGTTCTTAATGAGAGAGTGCAATGGACACAAACAAAGTGAATGGACACTGTGAATGGAAATGCATGAGACTGAGAGAGAGAGAGAGAGAAGAGAATACGACACCAGAGACGTCGTAAAACCCTCCTCCGAAGGCCCCACTCTCGTCGGCGAGAGCGGTCTACTATTGATTGCACAAACTGGTACAATGGGGATGCATGTGGCTGATGCAAGTCTAGGCTATATCAATGACGACGACAGTGATGGCCAGACCGATCTAAGGGCTGAAATCTGATGGTCTTTATCTGCTGTCCAAAAACGCTGCCGGCTGAATTCTGCTATGGCTGAATACGCTGTGGAAAACGCTGATTTCGCTGGTCTTTATGGCTGAAAAACTGCTGCTACTGTGGGGCTTAATGGGCTATGGAAAAATGCTGAAATGACCTGCTGAAATATCGCCAAGGGCTGAAATCTGTGGCAGACGATACCTGTATGAAAAACGCTAGGTTGGCTGATGCTTGGCGATGAGGATCTGCTGAAAACGCTATGTCCTGTGGTGACTCTGTGGTGAAGATCTGCTGAAAACGCTAGGTTGGGAGTCTTCTTGCGGTGTCGCCTTGGATCAAAAACGCTAGGCCTGGGATCTGCTGGGCAAGGGCTACCTGCTGAAGGAATTGCCCATGCTGAGGTTGATGAAAACGCTAGGGCTGATTTGAAGGGAAAACGCTAGCATGGGGGATCTCTGCTTGGAGGGAAAGTCGCCACCAAAGGGTTCTTGCTTGAGAAGTTGCCTGTTGAGCGGTGGAGTTCCTGCTGCCTCTTCTGCCAATTAGTGCTAGTCTAGATTTGCTTATATACAAACTTACTCAATTTGCCCTACGTACTTTCCAACAAAAGTCACTTAAAAATAATAAGTGAAAAATGTCAAAAATAGGTAAAATAGGCTAAATGCTCTGGAAAATTCCCCTGAAGGATTCTGATGGGAATGCTTATGATCATGCTGTGTGCAACCAGAGGATATGTATCTACACTAAGTGACTAGGCATGCACGGTCTGCGAACAGACTCACAAAAGTGCCAGAACACTTCTAATCTAGACCGACTGGACTGACGGAACCCTTGTGATGAAGTAGCTTAGCCACGGACACATAGGGTTGGATGTGTCACGTGACAACCCCTTCTTTTCAAAGTGAGGTACTGGTACCGAACTGTATGGCGTCGAGGGAGATCGCCAATAGCATTCAGAATCTTGGAAGGGACTCTTCGCCGGCCCACTCTGATGTGTGGGTCATGTGGTACTTGAACTTCATAAAGGTCTGCAACGCTTGCTTCTTTGGGCCTTGCCGAAAGCAACACAAAGTCTTGTGTGGCTCCTTCAATTTTTCAACTTCGTCGAGTGTCATGGTTCTTTCTTCTTTAAGAATCTCCATGGCTGAAAATTCTTGAACCCATTTCCAACACAAAACCATGAACATATCTATTCCATTTAAAGTGACTGGAAAAAATCTTGTCTTCCTCAAAGATTGTGCATGCAACGTAGATGAACAAAGAGACGGAGTGCCAAACCGTTCACCACACACATGCAAACAATGAGATCCAATCGTTCTCTTCTGATCTAAAGCAATCAACTGTGGCAATTCACAACGGAAATGCCCATGCTTGGTGCTCAAACGTTCTTGTGCTCTTTTTACAACTGTGTCATGCCAAGGAAGAGACATGGAATGTGACTTCCTTGAATGCATACTTTTCAGCTTTTCATGAA
Source organism: Adiantum capillus-veneris (assembly GCF_014529385.1). Classification (NCBI taxonomy): domain Eukaryota; kingdom Viridiplantae; phylum Streptophyta; class Polypodiopsida; order Polypodiales; family Pteridaceae; genus Adiantum; species Adiantum capillus-veneris. The sequence continues at coordinate 12,856,410 of NC_140956.1, forward strand.
CAATCCGCATACATTCGTGCTCATTCATGAGTGAAACGTGCTCAACGTACAATATGTCATGCCTAGGAAAAGGGATCACATAAAGACGCTGACTAAAATACAAGAAACGATCACGAATGAAACACTCGAACAATGCGTGCGTACTAATTATTCGAACACATAATACTTCCTGTAACGGTTCTTGGGACCTAGGCTCGAGAGCCAAGATCGGTTTTTCCTGAGGGGGGTCTTTGGACCTAGGCTCGAGAGCCAAGATCGATCCTTCGTGATTGATTGAATCTGCGCAATGAGGTTAGCTTCGCTAGAAAAAGCATCGACTAACTCATCATCCTTGTGAACAATCACGTCTTCTTCATGCAAATCATCATGCTTGTGAGAAATCACATCTTGATCATGCAAATCATCATGCTTATCATTATCATTCAAATCATCATGCTTATCATCATGCAAATCTTGTGTGTCATGCTTTGGAGAAGAAACTAAGAGTGTCTCCTGTTCGTGATGTTGTGCAAACTGTGCCTGCACAATAGAAAAGAGTCGCAAGAACTTTGTTATGTGTTGGTCGCTCTGTTCTTGTCTTGCTTTGTTCTCGCGATCAAATGTTGCTTGCTTTTCCGTTGTTCTTGCGATCAAATTGTGCTTCTCTTTCTTTGTTCTCGCTATCATATTTGGCTTGACTTTCTTTGTTCTCGCGATCCACTCTGGCTTGTCTTTCTTTGTCTTCCAAGTCGTACTTATGCTCTATGGCTGCTACGCTTTCTTCGCATTCACGATCTATGTCTGCCATTTCTTCTTCGTAGGCCTTTCTTTCTGCTTCTCTTGCTTCGCGTTTGAACTTGTTTTCCATAAACAACTTTGTCAACTCCTTCATAGGAGTTAGTGCAATCCTTGGTGTGGATGGGGAAGGGGGAGGGTCGGAAAAACCTCTTGGTGGGGAAAATTCTTCGTCGCCTCTCTCATGCTCATCACCTCCAAGCCAAGTATCCATTCCGCTTCGAGTGATGACCATTCTGAAGTCGTGGGTTCTTGTGGTCTTGGGTTCTTGTGGTCTTGGGTTCTTAAGTTCACAAGGAACTTGGGTTCTTGGGGGTCTTGGTTCTTGGGGTTCTTGAGTTCTTGAGGTTCTGGCGGGTCTTGAGGTTCTTGAGGGTCTTTTTTTGCTTGCAATCTGTATTTGAGAAGGATCTTCTCTTCACCCGAGTTCTGCTCTTTTCTGCGGGCGCACCCCTTGGCGGCCTTGCGCTCACACCAAGGTTGCTTTTCCCCACCTCATGTCGATTGGCCGGTTGCTAAGTGCACGGTCCGCTCGCAATGAGTGAAAAGAGGCACAAGGGGAGGCTAGACAAGCCCTTCTTTCTTGGGTTTCCTGTCACTCTTCAGAAACACGATTAGGAATCGACACGCCCAAGAGAACTTGGGTTACGTGCGACCGCAATAAGCAAAAAATAAATAAATCTTGTGATTCTTGTGGTTCTTTCCTTGAGTGATACAGAACACTGCCAAAGCTCTGATACCAATGTAAGGTGCAGCGGAATGAATGTTTGAACTTTGCTCAAGACGAGTGCTCCAAACTGTGCTCAAGGTTCCTTTTTTTCTTATGGAAGGGAGAGCCTTCCATTCTTAATGAGAGAGTGCAATGGACACAAACAAAGTAAATGGACACAGTGAATGGAAATGCATGAGACTGAGAGATAGAGAGAGAAGAGAATACGACACCAGAGACGTAAAACCCTCCTCCGAAGGCCCCACTCTCGTCTGCGGCGAGAGTGGTCTACTATTGCACAAACTGGTACAATGGGGATGCATGTGACTGATGCAAGTCTGGGCTAGATCGATGACGACGACGGTGATGGCGAGACCGATCTAAGGGCTGAAATCTGATGGTCTTTATCTGCTGTCCAAAAACGCTGCTGGCTGAATTCTGCTATGGCTGAATACGTAGTGGAAAACGCTGATTTCGTTGGTCTTTATGGCTGAAAAACTGCTGCTACTATGGGGCTTAATGGGCTATGGAAAAACACTGAAATGGACCTGCTGAAATATCGCCAAGGGCTGAAATCTGTGGCAGACGATACCTGTATGAAAAACGCTAGGTTGGCTGATGCTTGGCGATGAGGATCTGCTGAAAACGCTATGTCCTGTGGTGACTCTGCGGTGAAGATCTACTGAAAACGCTAGGTTGGGAGTCTTCTTGCGACGACGCCTTGGATCAAAACGCTAGGCCTGGGTTCTGCTGGGCGAGGGCTACCTGCTGAAGAATCGCCCATGCTGAGGTTGATGAAAATGCTAGGGTTGATGTGAAGGGAAAATGCTAGCATGGGGGATCTCTGCTTGGAGGGAAAGTCGCCACCAAGGGGTTCTTGCTTGAGAAGTTGCTTGTTGAGCGGTGGAGCTCCTGCTGCCTCTTCTACCAATTAGTGCTAGTCTAGGTTTGCTTATATACAAACTTACTCAATTTGTCCTACCTACTTTCCAACAAAAGTCACTTAAAAATAATAAGTGAAAAATGTCAAAAATAGGTAAAATAGGCTAAATGCACTGGAAAATTCTCTCGAAGGATTCTGATGGGAATGCTTATGCTCATGTTGTGTGCAACCAGAGGATTTGCATCTACACTAAGTGACTGGGCATGCACGGTCTGCGAACAGACTCACAAAAGTGCCAGAACACTTCTAAATCTAGACCGACTGGACTGACGGAACCCTTGTGATGAAGTAGCTTGTCCACGGACACATAGGGTTGGATGTGTCACGTGACAGCGGTACTTGAACTTCATAAAGGTCTGCAATGCTTGCTTCTTTGGGCCGCGCGGAGAGCGACAAAGTTTTCTGAGTCTCCTTCAATGCTTCAACTTCGTCGAGTGTCATGCTTCTTTCTTCTGCAAGAATCTCCATGGCTGAAAATTCCTGAAACCATTTCCAACACAAAACCATGAACATACCTATTCCATGTAAAGTGAGTTGAAAAAATATTGTCTTCCTAAAAGACTGTGCATGCAATGTAGATGAACAAAGAGACGGAGTGCCAAACCGTTCACCACACACACGCAAACAATGAGATCGAATCTTTCTCTTATGATCTAAAGCAATCAACTGTGGCAATTCACAACGGAAATGCCCATGCTTGGTGCTCATACTTTCTTGTGCTCTTTCTGAAATTGTGTTGTGCCAAGGAAGAGACATGGAATGTAAATTCCTTAAATGTATACTTTTCAGCTTTTCATGAGAAATCCACATACATCCGTGCTCATTCATGAGTGAAACGTGCTCAACGTACAATATGTAATGCCTAGGAAAAGGGATCACATAAAGACGCTGACTAAAATACAGGAAACGATCACGAATGAAACACTCGTACAATGTGTGGTGACTAATCATGCGAACACATAGTACTTCTTGTGAGGGTTCTTTGGATCTAGGCTCGAGAGCCAAGATCGATTCTTCCTGAGGGGGTGCTTTGGACCTAGGCTCGAGAGCCAAGATGGATCCTTCGTGATTGATCGAATTTGCAACGAGGTGAGCTTTGCTAGAAAAAGCATCAACTAACACATCATCCTTGTGAACAATCACATCATCTTCATGCAACTCATCATGCTTGTGAGAAATCACAGCTTGATCATGCAAATCATCATGCTTGTGAGAAATCACATCTTGATCATGTAAATCATCATGCTCTTCAGTGTCATCCAAATCATCATGCTCATCATTATCATTCAAATCATCATGCGTATCATCATGCAAATCTTGTGTGTCATGCTTTGGAGCAGAGACGGAGAGGGTCTCCTTTTCTAGATTCTGTGCAAAGTACGTGTAACAAACTTGGACACTCCAAGTCAAGAATCAACCGCGACAGCACCAAATAACCACTTCAAAACAATTCACAGATCACAATAGATTTGCACTGGCCCGGCGGAGTTCCGTGCCTAGAGATATTGGCCCCAAAGACTGGCGCCCCTTTCGGTATTTCTTTTTGTATTAATCAATCATCAAAGTACAAGAGAGCGGTTAGGGTTTCACTCTCAGACTCTGCGTCCAGATGCTCTGAGAAGTGAGGCCCTCACCACTAATTTAAAGGTTACAAGGGATGCCCAAAAGCAGAGCCCCAAAAGCTTTTAAAATCAAAAGCATCAGTTCTCTCTCTCTCTTAGAGAGTCTTTTCTCTTTTTTTTTTATAAAAAAAAAGCAAAAGCAAAATTCGCGTCGCTCATCATTTTCCAAATTTTTTTTTTTTTTTTTTAATAATAATAATCCGCCTCCGCGATTTCCGGAATTTAGGGTTTTTGGCAAAAATTAGGGTTTGCAGGAATTTTAGGGTTTCTGGCAGAAATTAGGGTTTCTGCTGTCCGCCACGTCATCACTTGTGACATACCCCCCTCTTGAAAGCATTGTAATCGACCGCGATTACGCCTGCAAAACCGACAAAAGCCATAAACCGTCTTAGCAGACACTGACTGTTAGTACCTACGTACTAGGAACACACATCTAGCACATGTACAAAATCGACAGTCACATCACACGACATCACAGGACATCACCAGACATCACAGGACATCACATGACATTCAACATTCATTCGGATCTTAGACCATGATTTATCGGCAATGTAGCTAGCAATCACATCTAGGTCCAATCGGGACCTCATCGATGTCCGATTGACTAACCCCTATTGCAACCATGTCTATTCGAGATCAATCAGACCAAAATGCTGCAGTCATTTCGTCTATCAGTTCCTGTACTCACAAGAAGTCAAGAACAAATCAGTATCATAATCAGGAATTCCATTTCATAAAGTCATCCAGCAGAATACTGTCAGCTCTCAGTATCCCTGAAGCTCAAAGAGACATCAGTGACTTTAGTATCAAAATCGAGGCATCTGTTGACAAAGGAGTGGAGCGACTCCCCTCTTGTGCATCCCACTGCACCAGATCTTCGGCCAAGCTGAGTTTCTGGGTTCCGTTTGGAGTAGACTATGCTAAACCAAAACATCGAGGTAAAGTTTCACAATCCGAGGAGTATCTGCTAGGTCCTCCTCCTCCATCCACTTCGCATCAAATGCAGGAAAGTTCTTGAACTTAACCAAGAACCGCCTTCGAACTTTACCCTTATTCTTCGTATCCTTATGTGCCAAAATCTGTTCAGGAACAAGGATCTCCTCGTTTTCTTCCACTTCGGGTTGCTCATCAGGCTCCCCATCATCAGGCACATCACCTTTAAAAGGTTTCAAGAGATTCACATGAAATGCATTGTGAATCCTCCAAGTATCTGGCAGTTTCAATCGGAAGGAGACTTCATTTATCTTTTCAGTAATCTGGAAAGGGCCGTAGTATCGCATACTAAGCTTTGGAAAAAGCCTCTCCTTTCCCTTGTTCTTTCGTAGGCGTGCCTTCTCAAAACGTAAGAGCACCCAATCATCCTCCTTCAATTTCATGTCGCGACGACGGCGATCCGCTGCCTTTTTCTGTCGTTCTTGAGACTTCTGCAAAGTCTCGCGAACCTTGGCAAAAGCCGTATCCAGATCTCGCGTATATTTATCCGCTTCAAAGATCTTATCTTTCGTGCTCAGGAAGGGTGGAACCTTCGCAGCACCTTCAACAATCTCAAATGGCGCCTTACCCGTCGACGAGTGTATCGTGTTATTGGAGGCAAATTCCACCAGAGGTAAATATCTTTCCCATTGAGTCTTCTGATCTGAGATATAAGACTTCAATAAATCTAGAACCACTGAATTGGCAATCTCGGATTGCCCATCAGTCTGCGGTTGGAACGATGACGAGAACTGTAACCGCGTGCCAATGTTCTCCCAAATTGCCTTCCAAAACAAACTCGTAAATCTGGGGTCTCTGTCGGAGACAATTGTCTCAGGCATGCCATGTAATCTGAAAATCTGGGCCACAAACAGTCTCGCTAAGTGATCCGGCTTGACTGTTTTCTTCACTGGAATGAAATGAGCCTGTTTGCTAAATCTGTCAATAACAGTCCAGATACCATCGTGACCACTCTGTGTTCTCGGGAGATCAAAAATGAAATCCATCGCTATACTTTCCCAGGGGCGGGTGGGTATGGGTAAAGGCTGTAACAATCCCTGTGCTTTATGCCTATTAAACTTAACCTTCTGGCATACCAAGCAACTGCGCACAAACTCTTCCACATCTTTCTTGAGTCTCGGCCAAAAGAAATATCTCTCTACCCCTTTCATGGTGGTAGCAATGCCGCGGTGACCCGTAAAAGGTGGACAATGGCATTCAGTCATAACCTTTTCCCTCAACGGCTGTGTAACGCACAACATAGTCTTTTTCATCAAGTAGCCTTCCCGAAGGGAGTATCCAGCTACTATCTCCCCCTCCCGTATCCGTGTGAAAATATCTGCAAAATCTGTATCTGTGGCATACTGATCGACCATATCCTCGAAGCTCCTATGATGTATCGCGGAAATAGCCAGAACCAACGGTTTCCGAGACAAAGCATCTGCCACCACATTCTTCAGTTCCTTCTCCGTATATTTCTTGGAGGTAGAAGGTTTCTTGAGAGCGGGTTTCGGGAGTGGTGTTGTGGTTCTCTGCCACTCCATCTGTACCTCTTTCAAAGAGGTCTGGTTCATATATTTTACCATCTTCGGGTCCTTGGCAAAATTGAGCATCATCTTTGTTGCATCGCCAATCAATTGACGACGCTCCATCTCTGTTTGCTCCGCCTGAGTAGGCTGAGGCGGGCCATACTCTCTGTCTGAATCTTCGTTGTGATCCCAGCCCGCATCTCCAGATGCAGAGGGAGTCGACTGATCATTGCCTGAAGCCATAGGTGCCGCGGAAAAAAAATTCGGGGATCGGATTTCCCGTAGAAGAGAAATCGGCCGTGCTCTGATACCACTGTAACAAACTTGGACACTCCAAGTCAAGAATCAACCGCGACAGCACCAAATAACCACTTCAAAACAATTCACAGATCACAATAGATTTGCACTGGCCCGGCGGAGTTCCGTGCCTAGAGATATTGGCCCCAAAGACTGGCGCCCCTTTCGGTATTTCTTTTTGTATTAATCAATCATCAAAGTACAAGAGAGCGGTTAGGGTTTCACTCTCAGACTCTGCGTCCAGATGCTCTGAGAAGTGAGGCCCTCACCACTAATTTAAAGGTTACAAGGGATGCCCAAAAGCAGAGCCCCAAAAGCTTTTAAAATCAAAAGCATCAGTTCTCTCTCTCTCTTAGAGAGTCTTTTCTCTTTTTTTTTTATAAAAAAAAAGCAAAAGCAAAATTCGCGTCGCTCATCATTTTCCAAATTTTTTTTTTTTTTTTTTTTTATAATAATAATCCGCCTCCGCGATTTCCGGAATTTAGGGTTTTTGGCAAAAATTAGGGTTTGCAGGAATTTTAGGGTTTCTGGCAGAAATTAGGGTTTCTGCTGTCCGCCACGTCATCACTTTGTGACAGTACGTCTGCACTTGAGAAAAAAGTCGCCACAACTCTTTCATGTATTGGTTGCCCTTCTCTTGTCTTGCTTTGTTCTCGCGATCATATTCTGCTTGTCTTTCGTTGTTCTCGCGATCAAATTTTGCTTGTCTTTCTTTGGCTTCCAAGCGTGCTTGCTCGCTCTCACGCGCTATGGCTGCCATTCCTTCTTTGTATTCACGATCTATGGCTGCCCTTCGTTCTTCGTAGGCCTTTCTTTCTGCTTTTCTTTCTTCGCGTTCTAACTGTCTTTCCATAAACAATTGCTCCAACTCCTCCATAGGAGTTAGTGCAATCCTTGGCGTAAATGGGGAAGGGGGAGGGTCGGAAAAACCTCTTGGTGGGGAAAATTCTTCTTCTCCTTTCTCATGCTCATCACCTCTAAGCGAAGTATTCATTCCGCTTCGAGTGATGACCATCCACTGAAGTCTTGGGTTCTTGTGGGTTCTTGTGGTCTTGGGTTCTTAAGTTCACGAGATACTTGGGTTCTTGGGGGTCTTGAGTTCTTGAGGTTCTTGAGGTTCTTCTTTTGCTTGCAATCTGTGTTAGAGAAGGATCTTCTCTTCACCCGAGTTCTGCTCTTTTCCGCGGGCGCACCCCTTGGTGGCCTTGCGCTCACACCAAGGTTTCTTTTTCCATCTCACGTCGGTTGGCCGGCCGCTAAGTGCAGGGTTTGCTCTCGATGAGTGAAAAGAGGCACAAGGGGAGGCTGGACAAGCCCTTCTTTCTTGGGATTCCTGTCACTCTTCAAAAACACGATTAGGAATCGACACGCCCAAGTGAACTTGGGTTCGTGCGACCTCAACAAGCAAAAAAAAAACTATGTGGTTCTTTCCTTGAGTGATACAGAACACTGTCAAAGCTCTGATACCAATGTTGGGTACAGCGGAATGAATGTTTGAACTTTGCTCAAGATGAGTGCTCCGAACTGTGCTCAAGGTTCCTTATGTTCTTATGGAAGGGAGAGCCTTCCGTTGTTAATGAGAGAGTGCAATGAACACAAACAAAGTGAATGGACACTGTGCGTGAAAGTGCATGAGACTGAGAGATGGAGAAGAGAATACGGCACCAGAGACGTTGTAAAACTGAAATCGGCCCGTAGGGCGGTAGATGTTGGCTTTCACCCGAAATTCTTTACTTTAGACACACACACAGAGCACTTTGCAAGGGTAACCTGTAACGGGAATTAACACTTGAACACACACACGGCTCGGAAACCCCTGACAATGAGGTTCCCAAGAAGGGCTCTACTCTACCGTGTTGGATCGATGATACCCGGCCCTCCCTGAGAGGAAGGTAGGGTGATGACCTACTAGGAGACTTTGGGCCACCCTACTGTGGGACTCCGCCTCTAATCCGGTGTAGCATAAGCTCCTTCCAGGGCTCCTCACATGGAAGCAGACTCTTGACAATGAGGTTCCCAATAAGGGCTCTACTTTACCGTGTTGGATCGATGATACCCGGCCCTCCATGAGAGGAAGGTAAATGTTCAGAAATGTCCAGAAAACCCACTGGGCCCTGCTTGGTACAGTGATATCTCTGCCCACAATGGCCCGCTTCCATGAGTCCGCAGTAGTCTACATACACCTCCCTGAATGCCACCATGCCCAAAAGCAGCTAAGCTGACCAAAAGGTCTCATAGTGACCACGCAAGATCTGTCCACATCGCCTGATACGGCTCTCACACAAATGATGCTCTTGGAGCATAAGCATATCAATCGCTTAACCCACAAGGCATCTCTGGAGCTCCTATCTGAGTCGACTCCTCTGACGTAGAAATTGGGTCCACCTATCCATGCACATTCCATGAGACAATCCTCATGGGGTCAGTGAGAGAGCCAATGCTGCCATCGCAGCCAATCTCGCAATCTTCGAGGCAGGCTTGGATGGGGAGTAATCCGCATCCGAGCGACCTCGAGATAACCGTGTCTGGAGTGGCTGTCTGACCCATACCCAAGTGAGGTGTGCAGTCCATAGAGCTACATCCTCTATATCCAAGAGTCCTCATGAACATATACATAGCAGGGTGCACTCTGAGTGTCTGCAAAGAAGTATACCACAATGTGTGTACATCTTGTTGCATGTGGTGGTCTCTTAGAGAACTTGGCCAGTCACAGAGTCTGTATCAAGTTTGTCACCCCTAAGTCTCCCGTGTGGGCAGAGAACTTGAGAGCCTGAACATGGAGCCAGTCCATCACTGTATGCATAGTCCACTCTGTTTGATCCTTGCCACGCAACGGGAAGGAAAAACCAACCAATGTGTCCAGGGCCTCTACCTCTCTAGGTCAAGAGAAGAGTCGTCGAGAAAACATGTGAAGTCGGAAGTCCCATCGGCGGCAGATGTCAAAACTGGTCAGGCTGCAAGCGACTGCCGCAAAGGGCGAGGTTTGCACCAAGAGAGGCGTCCGCAAGTAGGGGCGCTCTTTGCGTGAGGCGGCTCGTGGCAAATGCACTGCCAAGAGATTTCCGTGCTGCCGAAGAGTGGCCTGTCCCCTGGGTCAGCAGCGGGGCATGGGAGGGATCAGGAGACGGGGCAAAAGGACTAGTGGGAGGGGTGGGAGATACGGAGGTGGCGGGTGGAGGAGGTGGAGGTGGAGAGGTGGGGACAGTAGGCGGGGAGGGGAGGGGCTGGCCGTGGCGAAGCTGAGGTGGAGGGGGCATCCACTGGCTCATCCTGTTGTAGAGGGTGCAAACGGTTCCTTGTGGGAACCTACTGTTGTTGGCCTGGTGTAGACCGACCACCAGGGGCGCCAGATTGGTGTACCTGTCCCTGACGGTGACAACGCTTGTTTGCCTGGGCACCGGTCTCAGAAGAGGTACTCGTCTGTGCTCCCTGCATCTCTGCCTATTGAGCCTGGCCAGTGTCACCAGCGTGTGACTACTATCTATCCTTTTTGTTGATTTCTTTCTTATTATCTATTTACTTTCACTTTTTGGAAACACCCCTCGGGAAATCTAACTGCCTTGCATTGCATAGCTAGTGTGGAACTGTCCAGAGGGAGTCCAGGCCTGAGGGCAAGAGAGCACTAAGGTTGGACAAGGACTATGGTTAGCCAAGTGGGGTCACTGACTAGCCAAAGTGGAATCCTTTGCTACAGAGGCTACATTTCAGTTCTGGATGTGGCCGCAGTGTACAAAGAGGGTCGGATGACCTAGAAAGATACAATGGCAGCATCTCCTAAAATTTAGGGAACTGCTATTTTAGGACCAGAAAATGTGTTGGCGTCATTACCTCCGGAATGACAAAGGGAACATTTTCTTACTCTGCCGTGAAGTCAACTGGGCAACCGGTTGGGATATTTTTAGGCGGCAACCCCGAAACGGGAAAATGCTTGTTAATGTGCCAAGTGGCACATTCTGGTGCACTTGCCTCATTTTCAGATTTTGTCACAGGTTAAGAGCTATGGAGTGCTTGCTTTCCCTCCTATGTACAGTGCGGTGCCAGGAGTGATGCCCTGCACGCTACGCACTGCCCTCTCTCTCCCCTTTGGCAGTATGTTATGCCCCTCTAGTGGGCTCTTCATTTGACCAATGTACAGTTGTGTGGGTTCATGCGCGATTGCCGAGGCAAGAGCCTCTTGCACAGGTACTGGATTAGCTAGCGGCTAATCCCCCCGCAGGTACAGGTGAATTCGGAGAGGTTTCACGCCAGAAATCTCGTCCGATTCAAAGGGCAAGTAGCCCTACAGGTGCGGGAGCTCGAGGACTTGCTACGGATGCGACCGGCACGCGAAACGGAGCCCGAAACAGTAAATTACAGCCTGCTGTGTATTTTTGCAGGTTTAGGGTTTTGGCCCTAAACGGACCCTAATACCCCCAGGAGGTTTGGGGACGCAAGGGGACCGCTGTACAGGTGATCTGGCGCATTTTCAGGGCTGAAAACAGAGAATTCAGCGTGCTGCAGATTCTCGCCAGGTTTTGCAAAGCGCCCGTATGCGTCGGGAAGGTCGGCCAATGCGTGGGAATACTGACTGTGAAGGGTTCTAGTACAGTTATGCTGCCGAAATCGGGCTGGAACAGTGGAAATTCAGCCGAGTTTGTGCGGGGCAGCTTGTAGGGAACCAGAGCGTTTATTTCCCTCTTTTGAACAATAAAGAAATACCGAAAGGGGCGCCTAAGTTAGGGGCCAATCTGGTGTCCGTCTACTCATACAGGTGCAATCTAGCAGCCTGTATCCCTCTCCCCCTTTGTTGTGTCTTGAAGTACAGGTAAAATAGACGACTAATAATGGGTGAAAGCTAAATCAAGGTTTAAAGTAAAGTCGGCCAATGCGTGGGAATACTGACTGTGAAGGGTTCTATAGTACAGTTATGCTGCCGAAATCGGGCTGGAACAGTGGAAATTCAGCCGAGTTTGTGCGGGGCAGCTTGTAGGGAACCACAGCGTTTATTTCCCTCTTTTGAACAATAAAGAAATACCGAAAGGGGCGCCTAAGTTAGGGGCCAATCTGGTGTCCGTCTACTCATACAGGTGCAATCTAGCAGCTTGTATCCCTCTCCCCCTTTGTTGTGTCTTGAAAGTACAGGTAAAATAGACGACTAATAATGGGTGAAAGCTAAATCAAGGTTTAAAGTAAAGTCTACCGCCCTTTTTGGATTGAACAGGCCGGTTTCATGGTTCCATCGAACTCATTAAATCTCTTTTTCCCATAGAAGTGAGCCTTGGTCAGTTTTGGGCTTGAAGACACTGGGGATCATAGACTAGACATAGTGAATTGCAATTATGGCTGACAGACCAGATGATGTGACTGAAGAGGTTTCCTCTTCACAGGGTCAACAGACACATGAAGTGGGTGAGTCGTCAAGACCACCACAAACAGATGACGATATCTTCAGGACCCAGTTGGCTACTGCTGTGGCTATGTTCACACAAGTAATGCAGAATCCGAGGTTTTTAGCCTTTCTGCAACCTCCTATTCCGTCTCAGCAAGTTGGGTCACTGGATCATATTCAAAAGCCTGTTAAGGCTTGAGCACAGGTGATTCATACTGCACAGTCAATGGAAACACCTGTACACTTGACGGAGAACATGCAGTCTCCACAACCTATGCCTAAGGTGCAAGAACAGGTGGCTGAGATGCCAGTTTTTCAAGCTGTACCAATTCAGCCCGCCACCTTTCAGCACCCTATAGCTGGTTCTAATGGGCAGGGAAGCAACCTACAGGCTATGCAACAAGTCTTCCCACCACCTTCAGTACACCCTGGCTATTTTGGAGGTGGATCCGTATTCCAGAGCATGGCTGGTCATGCACCTGGAAATCAGTTTTACACGCCAGGAACAGTGTTTGGGGGTGCTCAAACGATGATGCCTAACCCCATGTACAGTGTCATGGGTATGCAATCAGGGTTTCAGAGCACTCAGGGCCAATTTGGGATGCCACAAGCAAATTTTGGTATGGCTGGAATTACAAATCAGCAGCCAAATATGGCATTTTCAGGTCAAGTTAATAGCGGCCAAGGAACACAGATGAACCCTAACAGTGCTCCCATGTTTCAGTCACTTCCATATGACAATTTAACGCCGCTAGAGAGGCCAACTCCGTACAAAGAAGGTGGCAAAGGTGTAACTTTCACGACCTTTACAGGGTTTGATGACAGAAGGAAGGCTCTTTCATTCCTCCAGCAGTTTGACAAGGCCTATGCAGGGGGAAACTTTACAGAGGCTTCAAAGGTCCGCAAGGCAGCCACTTTCTTGACAGGGAATGCGGGACAATGGTGGACAACTTTATTGCTTCAAGGGCAAGCTCCGTCCACATGGATTTACTTTAAGTAGATTTTTGCAGCAGCATGGTTATCTGATGACTTTGAAGCAGATGTCATGACAGAATGGCACCAGCTTAATGCTGCCACTTGCAGAAATTTGGATGATTACAATCGGAAGTTTTGGAAAGCTCTACTTCCAGTAACTTCCTATAGGTTTGTGCCATTGACAGCACAGATTGAAAAATACTGTTGTGGCCTACCCAAAGGATTGAGAAAATACTGTACGAAGACAAAAGTCACTACTTTGACGCAGCTCATCGAGGTAGCAAACACTGGCAATGGTTTGCTCAAGGGAGAAGATTGTGAATTTAACACTGGCGTCAAGGCAGGATCAGGCAAGAAAAATTCAGCCAAGAAGCTCGTTCCCAATGAGGCTCCTAAAGGGACTCAAGAGTCAGCCAACGCAGGTAAAGACAAAGCTACGGCTGAATCAGAAAAAGGACCAGCAAAGAAATGGAAAAGACGTTTTCCTCGCAAGTCAGAAGAGCAAAAGAAGGTCCTGAGGACAGAAAACAAATGCTTTATATGTGAGCAGCCTGGCCACATTGCTTACAACTGTCCTACAAAGAAAAGGCCAGCTGATTCTGAAGACAAGGAGGACAGGAAAGGAAAGAAGCCCATGGCTGGTCTAGTGCCAGATATGGTGGGCGACAAGCCAAATTCAGATGCAAGTGAGCTTTGCAGAGCATGGGGAAAGGTCAGGGATCAAACAGTGCTTATCTTCTTTGATCCAGGTGCCAAAGCTAACTTCATTTCCCCAGAATTGGCTTCAAAGTTGGGAATCAGACCTGAAGAGATGGGGTATACAGCAGAGGCAGGTTTGGCATGTCCTGGCCATACAAAGGCTGTGACACCCATCATTGGAAAGTTGCGTCTACATATCCAGTCCTATGTAGATGGTGAGGAATTTTACATCATGCCACTGGACGGATGTGATGTGTTGTTAGGTATTCCTTGGTTGTTTCGTGTACAGGGAATCATGGATGTCTACAACAAAAAGATCACTGTACAGAGCAGGGGAAAGACTCACATTCTGGATGTAAAGCTTAAAGGGGAGTCTATTCCTACTGTATCAGCTTCTGCTATTACTTCTGTAATGAAAAAGCATCTTTCTGTGTACTTGGTTTTTGCACGTGAAGTGTCAGATTGTGATGAATCAAACTTATCTGTGCTAGATAAAGAAAGGTCAATGTTTTTACAACAGTACAGTGACTGTTTTTCCGATTCATTACTGTCTCAATTACCGCCAGAGAGACCCGAGGACCATGCGATAGATTTGGTGCCAGGCAGTAGCCCACCAAATAAGCCTCCGTACAGGGTTAGTGCGGCTCAGCAGAAAGAGATAATGGGCCAAGTACAGGAGTTGTTAGAAAAGGGGCTGATTCAGCCCAGTTCATCGCCATTCTGTTCTCCAGTGTTGTTGGTGCAGAAAAAGGATGGCTCATGGCGTATGTGCATCGACTACCGTGCACTGAACAAGAATACCATCAAGAATAGGTTCCCTATACTTAGAATTGATGATATTATGGACAAATTAGAAGGAGCAGCTATGTTTAGCAGGATAGATCTAAAGAGTGGGTACTATCAGATCCGCATTAGATCAGAGGATGTGCACAAGACTGCTTTTAGAACGACGTTTGGCCTTTACGAATTTTTAGTGATGCCCTTTGGTCTCACAAATGCTCCTGCTACGTTCAATAGGATGATGGACAGAATTTTCCGTCCACACCAACAGTTTGTTGGTACATTCTTTGATGACATGATAGTCTACTCAAAGAATGAAGAGGAGCATAGGCATCACTTGGCCATTGTGTTCAAAGAGCTACGCAGTCATAGGTTGCTCATCAATGCAAAGAAAAGTGAGTTTTTTCTGGAAGAGATTCACTTCCTGGGACACATTGTCTCAAAGGATGGTGTCAGAATGGATCCTGCAAAAGTTGAAGCGATCAAGTCATGGCCAAATTTGAAGACGGTGCATGATGTCCGAAGCTTTTTGGGACTATGCTCCTATTACAGACGGTTTATCCGAAATTTTGCTGAGATTGCTTCACCTTTACATGCTCTTCAAAAGAAGGCAGTCACCTTCAGATGGACACAGAAAGAGATTTCAGCTTTTAATCTCTTAAAGGAAAAGATGACTTCAGATCCAGTCATTGTGTTGCCAAATCTTAGGAAGTCAAGTTATCTGAGAAGCATATGCGATGGGCAAATATCTTGTCCATGTTCCATTTTCAGATTGTGCATGTGGAAGGCAAGAAGAACGTTGTGGCTGATGCCTTGTCAAGGAAGCCACAAATTTCAGCTGTGTCAATTCCTTATCATCATGAACTTGATGATATGAGAGAACAGTATGAAAATGAAGAAGATTTTGCAAGGGTCTTCGAGCAGCTAATGCATGGACAACGTCATGAACACTATCTTCTTAAAGACGGGTTCATGATGATGCATGGCAGATTGTGTGTCACAAAGCCATTGCGACGCAAAGTGATGGAAGAGAGTCATGTCCCACCGTATGCAGGGCATCGTGGTATCGATGCTACAGTTATCTTTGATCTTCCGAGAACGCAGACAGGAAATGATGGTATTTGGACCATTATTTGCAGATTCAGCAAACAGGCTCATTTTATTCCTGTCAGGAAGAAGATAAAGCCAGATCAGATGGCACGCTTGTTTATGAGCAATATTTTCAAGTATCATGGCATGCCACAGTCGATTGTTAGCGACCGTGATCCACGCATGACAAGTTTGTTCTGGAGAGGCTTGTTTGAGAAACGCTCAAATTCTCTTCGTCATTTCATCCTCAAACAGATGGGCAATCAGAAGAGGCAAATTCTACTGTCCTAGATCTGCTGAAGTGCTATGTGTCAGAGCATAAAGGAAAGTGGGAGCAGTATTTGCCATTGGTGGAGTATGCATACAATAATACAGTGCATTCATCAAATGGCAAGGCACCTTTTGAGATAGTTGAAGGTGGCAAGAAAGTTCCTCCCATACTGCATACAAAGGACAAGATATTTGAAGCAGATAAGTATGTTCAGGACATGGATGAAATGTACAAGAAGGTCAAAGTGGCCTTAGAAAGGACTCAGGCAAAGCAAAAGAAAGCAGCTGATCGTCACCGTCGTGAAGTGGTATATTCACTTGGTGATTGGGTGCTTTTACGCTTTGAAAAGGCAAGGTTAAAGAAGATGAAGGGCAAGGAAAGACTGTTTCCAAAGCTCAGCATGCGTTACCATGGGCCTTTTCAAGTGTGCGACATAATCAGTGATGTTGCATATAGGCTGAAATTGCCTGACAGTTGGAAGATTCACAATGCGTTTCATGTGAGTCTTCTCAGACCCTATGTGGGTGATGTGCCAGAAGATATGCCAGCTGAAGATCAGCCGGAAGTCGAGGAACTTGACGAGATCTTGGTCCCTGAACAGATTTTGGCACACAAAGAAAGGAAAGTGAAAGGCAAGGTTGCTAGGCGTTACTTGGTAAAGTTCAGAAACTATCCACCAATGGATGCTAAGTGGATGGAAGAAGGTGAACTTGCAGAGTCACCAACTGTGTTATCACTTTACCTTGAAGCCTTCGGTTTGCAACCTACCTTGACCCCTTGAGTTTCAAAGCTACATGGATTGTCAGTGTGACAATGGCTTCTGAAACAAATGATGTACATGGTATTTAAAGTGAGCTCAAATGAAATATCTGTTACATGAATGTTAGAGCTGTACAGATTGTCAGTTTGGCAATTGCTCTTATGGAATGTCCAAAAGTTTGGTTAGTGCTATAGAAGTGAGTATTTCTTGTCAGTTTATCAAGGATACAGTGATTGCTTCTATTGAAGAGTACATGTGTAACTGCATTCTTAAACTGTCGGTTTGGGTATGCTCGAAAGTGTTACGGGATCCAACGTGTACTATAAGACAGTGGCAAAATGTGCAGCTACCATTTTGTCATTGGAAAGTTAGTGACTCAAAGCAATGGCAGAGTGCGAAGCTACCACTATGTCATTGGGACAGGGTTCACACGCAAGCAATACATGAGTCGACGAGGTGTTGAATACACTACGGTTGACAATGAGCATGTATGTGTTGTATATGTGTCGACAGGTGTTGAATACATCAGTGTTGACAGTAAGCATTTACGACATAGATGCAAACGAGGACGTTTGAGATTTCAAAAGGGGGGTATGTCACCAGCGTGTGACTACTATCTATCCTTTTTGTTGATTTCTTTCTTATTATCTATTTACTTTCACTTTTTGGAAACACCCCTCGGGAAATCTAACTGCCTTGCATTGCATAGCTAGTGTGGAACTGTCCAGAGGGAGTCCAGGCCTGAGGGCAAGAGAGCACTAAGGTTGGACAAGGACTATGGTTAGCCAAGTGGGGTCACTGACTAGCCAAAGTGGAATCCTTTGCTACAGAGGCTACATTTCAGTTCTGGATGTGGCCGCAGTGTACAAAGAGGGTCGGATGACCTAGAAAGATACAATGGCAGCATCTCCTAAAATTTAGGGAACTGCTATTTTAGGACCAGAAAATGTGTTGGCGTCATTACCTCCGGAATGACAAAGGGAACATTTTCTTACTCTGCCGTGAAGTCAACTGGGCAACCGGTTGGGATATTTTTAGGCGGCAACCCCGAAACGGGAAAATGCTTGTTAATGTGCCAAGTGGCACATTCTGGTGCACTTGCCTCATTTTCAGATTTTGTCACAGGTTAAGAGCTATGGAGTGCTTGCTTTCCCTCCTATGTACAGTGCGGTGCCAGGAGTGATGCCCTGCACGCTACGCACTGCCCTCTCTCTCCCTTTGGTAGTATGTTATGCCCCTCTAGTGGGCTCTTCATTTGACCAATGTACAGTTGTGTGGGTTCATGCGCGATTGCCGAGGCAAGAGCCTCTTGCACAGGTACTGGATTAGCTAGCGGCTAATCCCCCCGCAGGTACAGGTGAATTCGGAGAGGTTTCACGCCAGAAATCTCGTCCGATTCAAAGGGCAAGTAGCCCTACAAGTGCGGGAGCTCGAGGACTTGCTACGGATGCGACCGGCATGCGAAACGGAGCCCGAAACAGTAAATTACAGCCTGCTGTGTATTTTTGCAGGTTTAGGGTTTTGGCCCTAAACGGACCCTAATACCCCCAGGAGGTTTGGGGACGCAAGGGGACCGCTGTACAGGTGATCTGGCGCATTTTCAGGGCTGAAAACAGAGAATTCAGCGTGCTGCAGATTCTCGCCAGGTTTTGCAAAGCGCCCGTATGCGTCGGGAAGGTCGGCCAATGCGTGGGAATACTGACTGTGAAGGGTTCTAGTACAGTTATGTTGCCGAAATCGGGCTAGAACAGTGGAAATTAAGCCGAGTTTGTGCGGGGCAGCTTGTAGGGAACCAGAGCGTTTATTTCCCTCTTTTGAACAATAAAGAAATACCGAAAGGGGCGCCTAAGTTAGGGGCCAATCTGGTGTCCGTCTACTCATACAGGTGCAATCTAGCAGCCTGTATCCCTCTCCCCCTTTGTTGTGTCTTGAAAGTACAGGTAAAATAGACGACTAATAATGGGTGAAAGCTAAATCAAGGTTTAAAGTAAAGTCTACCGCCCTTTTTGGATTGAACAGGCCGGTTTCAGCCAGCCTTGGTAGGTTGGGTCCGTGTCGAGGATCAAGTCCTCCTCCCTGGACAAGCCTTCGCAAGATGGCCCATTTGCTTGCAAAAGAAACACTGGTTCGAGAGGCCCGAATACTCCACGCTTTGTTTGATTTAACCACCACTCACCCGAGGCAGTAAAACCACCTTCGGAAGTGTATGTGCGTCCCGAACAAGAACCCGCACAGTGGGTAACCCTGCGGCCTTGGCCACAACTGAAGCCGAAGTGCGCGGGTCTCAAAGACCGTCCCAAACATGGAACCAAGCCTGGACAGTAGGGGGGGAGGTACTCCCGCCATAAGCGTGGGACCTCCTCCAACACGTTTGAATTCGGGTCGAAACCGTGGTGCCGCTATCTGAAGTAAGCTCGAGCCGCCCGAATGCCAAACGGGCTCATCGGGATCACTTTGGCCGCTAGTTCTGGAGACTCAAACTCTATTTGATAATAACCTCTCCCGAGAATCTGTACATCGATGATCTTGCCCGCTTCGGTGAGGAGTCGGGCCTGGAATAGCTTCGGAACCTTGCCTCTGTCAGGCCGTGTGCCAACGATCTTGCATATGACCGAGGTGGCTTGAAGCCGTTCCACCTCGGCCATCAAGCTTGCTTGCTCTTCTAGCGGAAGAGCAAGTCGAAGGGTCGGCTCCGCGGTGCCGGAGGAGGGGGCTTCAGAAGAGTCCCTCTGAAATAAAGCAGGAACAGCCATTCTGTGTCTGCTGCTCGAGATGGGAGGGCGAAGATGTCGACAAAGGCGAAGATATCCTCTCTCATGTCAGCGTTTTCTCTCCCTGCTGTGCGCATCCTCGCCTGCCACCTGGAACTCGCCTTGCCTTCTCCCTTTTAGAATCACTCCGAGACTCCAGTTAATGAAACCAAAATGAAACGTTTGAACCAGTAAGTAAGCTTACTCAGTTTCTCCCTCTCCCCTTATCTTGCGTTTTCTGTCTGCATGGTCCAGGCTGCCCCTGATCTCCACTTCTCTAGTCTCATGAGGCTCATTCAAGTTGTCCTTGAGGGAGATTTGACCTGGTGGGTGGACTGTCCATAGATTCTGGCTCGCTTCCCCGGTTATCATCCAATTCGCCACTTTGACAGATCCACTGGGAGAGGGCAACCACCTCCACAAGAAGGATTATCTAGGCAACCCCAAAACCCAAGAGAGGATGCGAGTTTTTGTGTAATTGTGTGCCTCATGGCTGGGAAGTTGGAACTTTTACTGCTGCTTGTTCTATCGATCATGCCTGAATGGAGACCCCAACGATCACTTTTTAGGTAATTGAAGGCTGGGTCGTCATAAAAAAACCATGACAGGATTCTTTTTTTAATTTGCCTAGTCACCTACTTGATTCTGATTAAAGGCACCTGCAAGCACACATGGTTAGTAGATGCGCATGCCCGCTCACTTCATGCTCCGTGCGATTCTGATCATATGAGACTGGAGGTGTGCAATCTTCTAGTCCTAGGCTGCATTCTGACACCAACAGATGTCCACAAAAGTGCACTAGAATACGCTTTGTACAATCATTCATGCAAAGAGGGTTATGCCAGGGTCCTCAACTATTATGGATCTGTCCAGGCAATAATTCCTTGTCTATGGATTGGCTCTTGGTCATAGTAGCATGCCCACATCACATAAAGAGCCAATGTCCATTTGGGTGCACATTCATTTATGTCAATTGAGCGTCACAGTAACTCTAAAAGGAGAGATACTACTTGTATGACTGGTGTGAAAGCAGCTGGTAGGGCATGATGCCGATACTCAGAAGCAGCATTTGGACATACATAGGATGGGTGGGTGTTGTTGGGTGGCATTAGCTGTGACGTTGTTACTCAATGTGGTTTCATGCAAACATTTGGTAATTAGCACTTTTAAAGTATGTCTTTGTTGTTTATTGAGAATAGTCCGGAAGCTGAAGCTCCTCGCATGAGGAACTACTGTATGGCATTCTGATCCTTGTTACTTTTTCCTCCCTAATGGAATTGGGGGAAGGGGATGATGAACATTGTAGGCTTCGCCTATATGAATGATGAAGCGGCCCGCCCTGCCCCAAAATTTACAATGGAGAACCTGTGTGTATTTTTGAGGATGAATGCACACTATTTTTAATAGAGTTGATAAGGTGAAGCCCATTATATTTCATACAAAGAAAATTTGACGGGCTTTCAATGTCGAAATATTGATAGTGTAGTTTCCTCTGTTTTTAGGTACATCTGCTCCAGCTCCTGCTCCTGCTCTTACTGATAAAAATGGGGCTTACCCACCACAAAATATATGTATTTTGCAAGTCATCTTCATAGGGCTTGCATTGCTGTTTTTAAATTTCAACTAGGCTCTAAGGTCGGTGCTTCAGATCACGAGGCGTTATTTGAGAGTTGCAAGTCTACAAAAGGGCTGTGATCCCTGACGAATACTATGAATAAGTCTGAACAACTCAGAAAACTTGTACTATGACATGCACCATCATAATTTCAAAGTCTTCAAATGGGATCTCTAACACCTCTCTCATTTCAAAGAGATCTCTACAATAGATGACATAAGCTTATCAGGCTGGTATCTCTACAGAACCCTCTCTCTCTCTCTCTCTTTCTCTCTCTCTCTCTCAGCCCACAAATATCTTCTTGCTTGGCATAGGTGTAGGCTATTAACATAGCCTTGATTGTGGCTGTCAATGAATGCTCCAACTATATATTGTGTGTTTTAAGAATTGTAAGTGGCTCGACTCGCTTAAACTTGCGTTTTCATGCTGGCAACATAAAGTAAGTCTTAATAGAAAGGGAGCGTAGTACCTCACCAAGTCGCAAAGGGCTATCAATACAGTGTCCTTTCAATGTTTGTGTGTGAAAATTTTAAGAACCATTAGTTAACAAAGCTATCAACTTAAGCTCATGCTTATGATGCCAACTCACGCAACTGCCTTTGGTTTTATGCAGTGACCATAGAGCTTGTGGGGCAAATGTGGGAAAGGTCAAAATTTTTTGCCATTTTTCAATTAGGAAATTTAGGAACTTGAGCTATTGTTTGTGAAATGCTAGTGATTCGTCCAAATTTAAGGCAGAATATTTCCTTTTTCCTCTTGTTTCTAAACAGCCCCGACATCGATCATTGTCAAGATGTCAACTAGTAAAAAGCATAATCTATTTGGCCTCTCTATCAGATTTTCTCTTTTACATAGGCAAACCAGATCCATCATAGGGAGGGCACAAAGATTGTCTTATATCGGGTGCGCATATGTGGCCTTGGGAGGCCTCTTGACGCTCTCCCTGTTGGCTTGGATGAATGGTTCCAACTAATATCACACCCGCACCATTACAATGGGTTCATTAAAGAAAGCTCTTGCACAAAATTCATTATTAGCTACTGGTGCCTTGTGCTACTGGAGCTTGAGCTTGCAGGCAACAGACCCGTTAAAACAGATGGTTGGTGAGATGATAATGACAATGCATGACTGGAAGAGAGCATGGGAGTTCAAGGCCCATGCTAGCAGCAGATATTCAATGCTATACCAGAGTACATAAACAGGCAAAAGGGGATGCTGCATACCGAATCGCTAATGAAGGTGAATTGAAGCTCATCCTTCCTAAGAGAGGAAGAGAGATGAATTCTGTGCAAACAATGATATCCTACATCGAAAGTTCATATGGACAAACACTCTCATTACACTATCACTTGGAGTTTCATAGCCTTACCCCTATATTGGATGATCAATGCATTCCAACATCATAGCAAGAGCTCAGAAAGTTCTCAATCCGCATGCGTCCTGAAAACAGCCCTCTTTGTGCCCCAGTTAGAAACTCCTCACTCTGCCTTCAATGAGAACTGCCAGTTGCTTCCGAGCACTATTCGTGTTGGCCATATCCTCCTACAATCAATGCACTTCAAAATATCACATTTGAAGCAAAAGTAGACCTATGCTTTCCCTGGCCTTATCCCTCTTGGGAATGCCCTACAATCATTGCACTCCAAGAGATAACCTTCCGGACATAGAGCTCATTAGCAGATTGTTTGCTGATAGGCCTTGTTGGACATATCCTGCAACCAATGTACTCCAAGAGAAAAAGAGAGAACTTCCTAGACCTGAGCTTGCACTTTTTGAGCTTTTGTGAAAAGACCTTAACCAACAAATACATCATAAAGGTATTTACCCTTATCAACTACATTACGCAATATATGC
The DNA here is from genome assembly GCF_014529385.1 of Adiantum capillus-veneris. Classification (NCBI taxonomy): domain Eukaryota; kingdom Viridiplantae; phylum Streptophyta; class Polypodiopsida; order Polypodiales; family Pteridaceae; genus Adiantum; species Adiantum capillus-veneris. The sequence continues at coordinate 12,879,420 of NC_140956.1, forward strand.
CTTCCAGATGCAAGCAGACACAATTGTAATACCTTACTTCCAATTCCCTTAAAACAACCCAGACGTTTGGGAGCCTACGCCTATTGTGAATATCCTCCAATCAATGCACTTCAAGAGCTTACATCTTGGACATGCAGCTTCTCAAGTACATGCATAACCAAATTAACAGTTAACATACATTTTAACTAAAGCTATGCCAAGCATGATGGCTTCTCCAAAGATCCCTCCCCTAACAATATCATTATTCCGTGTTGTCCGAAAACAACATAATGCTCCCTGGCGCTGACCAAAAGATGGCATCTTGAACATGAAGGTGTGAAGCTATCCATAGGTAACATACCCTCACCCCACAATTGCAAAGAACACCCATCTACTTCCTTACTTCCCACTTGGGCATACACTGCAATCAATGGATTCCGAGACATGACAACTTACACATGCAGCTCGTCAAGCATACTGCTATGTGCAGCATTAGAACGTGCAACAATCACTTGAGAGCCACCCCTACACTCAGAAAAGGGGATTAAAAAGGCGCGCCCGTAAGGAGAGAAGAGAATCCTGTAGGCAAAATTAGATGAAACGCCAAGTTTTTTGGGGTGGCCGGCCGCTGTCAAGGTGCAGCAGCTATCCGGGAAGGCAGCAACTTGGTGGGCAGGGCGGGTGAGCTGAGGACGTCGCTTCCCCTGCTCAACTCAACCCCCCAGTGGACAAACAATGGCAATGCCCCGCCTTAGCACAACATGACGAGGGGTGCGGCCTTAGCTTCTTCCCTGGTCGCGGCGTCACCTTGTTGCTGTGCGCTCAAGATCTTGAATTGCAATTTGCAACCTGTCAAATGTAATCGCAATTGCCATTTAGAGAAATTAAACGTGATACCTACATTTTTAATTCGTTCGTGAGCATACGGTGATTTTCTAATGGCTCCGTTATTTTTAACGAGCCTCGATTAAAATACATTTTTGATTCGTCCACGTGTCGGGGATTTTCTAATGGGCTCCATTATTTTTAACGAGCCTCGATTAAAATAATCAGAGCAGCTCGTCACAACACAACAGACACAAGACACAGTTTCTCATTGTAGGGTGGTCCCTCCTCAGCTTTAAGTACCAGGGGGTTTCAATCGTGGGATCAAGGGCCCTTGTGCAAAATCAATGGCGTTTGCAAATCTCGGCCGTCGGTGTGTAAAAACTAAACTCGGGATCCCTACTTTAGTTTTTATGTCGAGATCCCGAGTTTACCTTCAAATAAATGTGAACTCACATCTATTTCAAACGAGACGCACGCGAGCATGTTGGTCAAGGAGTGTGCTCCTCAAGCTGATGGTGAGGGTTCAAAACCTGGCTGGGGAAGCGAGGCCGTCCCAAGATTAGATCTCCACAGGTCCACGTGGATGACCTCCCGAGATTAGTTTTTTGAAATCTAAACTCAGGATCGAAATCTAAACTCAAGATCCTGAGTTTAGATTTAATCGATCAATAGTCCAAATCGGCCGCCATCCCGTCTTTCAATTGGGACCATTGATCCCATGCTTTGGGACCCCGTGGCACTTAAGGGGGAGGGTGGTCGCTTGCTAGTAGAACTGTTTATGATGTGTTTTTGAGTTGTTTTCTTTTGTACCATGTCTAGTTACATGGTGTCTTTGAAACATTTCTAATTGCTCCTGTTCATTTAGTTTCAACCTTTTGTCAAAAGTTCTTAATCGACATCCTCTCCAGGATGTGGTGTTCTTGAGAAAGCACAAAAAGTGCTTGATGAGCTTTCTGTCTAGAATGTTGTCTCTTGGAATGCATCGATTGTGGAATATGCTCAGCGCAGAAGCTTTGGGTTGTTTTCAGCGAATGCGGAGCGAGGGCATTTCTCTAGATGCAATCACCTATGCCTGCATCTTGAAGCCATGTGGTACTATGCAGAACGCCAATATGGACAACATAATTCACAATGATATTGTTACTTAGGGGATGTCAAACAAAACATCATCGTATATGCTAGATGTAGTGTACTTCAAAAAGCACAAAGAGTTCTTGAGGAACTGTCTGTCTGGAATGTTAAGTCTTAGATTGCACTGATTGCGGGATATGTCAAACAGGGACAGGGCCAGGAAACTCTAGACTATTTTCACGTGATATGAAGCGAACGCATCTCTCTATATGCAATCACCCTATGCTTGCATCTCGAAGGCATGTGGCAATTCAAAAGACGCTAAGCTAGGCAAAAGAACTTCCGATCATATTGTTAGTCAAGGACTATCGAAAAAATCTTTATGCTTGGCCTTGGTCGACATGCATGCAAAATGTGGCAGGGCCAGGAAGCCCTAGGCAGTTTTGAGCAGCTCCAAATGCAATCATCCTCTTGAAGGCATGTGGCACTTGCAAGATGCTGATATGGGCAACAAAATTCACGATGATATTGTTTGTCAGGGGATGCTGAAAAAAGTAGTTGTGCTTGGCATTGCTTGGGTCGACATGTATGCCAAATATGGTGTGCTTTAGAAAGCACAAACAGTGTTTGAGGATCTTCTTGTACGGAATGTCGAGTCTTGAAACACACTGATTGCAGGATATGAGGAACATGGGCAGAGCTAGGAAGATGTGGTGTACTTCAAAAGCACAATGGGTTCTTGAGGGGCTGAAGCCAGCACATCTCTCTAGATGCAATCACCAATCACCTATGCTTGCATCTTGAAGGCATGTGGCAATTTGGAAAACGTTGAGATGGGCAAAAGCCGGAATGTCGTCTCTTCAAATGCATTGCTTGTGGGATATGCCCAACAGAAACAGGGCCAGGAAGCTTTGGTTTGATGTTTTTAGGATGCGAAGTGAGGACATTTCTCCTAATGTAATCACCTATGCTTGCATCTTGAAAGCATGTGGCACTACGTAGGAGCAATGATCACGTATACAAGGTGTGATGTTTTGGAGAAAGCACAAAAAGTGTTTGAGGAGCTTTCTGTCCGGAATGTCGTCTCTTGGAACACACTTGTTGCGGGATATGCTCAACACAGAAAGCTTTGGGTTGTTTTCAGCAAATACGAAGCAGGAGCATTTCGTTAGATGCAATCACCTACGCTTGCATCTTGAAGGCATGTGGTACTATGCAAAACGCCAATCTAGGCATCATAATTCACGATGATATTGTCAATTAGGGGTTGTTAAAGAAAACATCGTCATATATGCTAGATTTGGTGTACTTTAGAAAGCACAAAAAGTTCTTAAGGAGCTGTCTGTCTGGAATGTTAAGTCTTAGATTGTATTAATATTGTTAGTCAGGGGCTATTAAACAAAACGTCGTTGTATATGCTAGATGTGGTGTACTTTAGAAAGCACAAAGGGTTCTTGAGGAGCTGTTTGTTTGGAATTTTAAGTCTTAGATTGCACTAATTGCGGGATATGCCGAACACGAGCGGGCCCTAAAAGCTCTAGACTATTTCAGCTGATGTGAAGCAAGCGCATCTCTCTATATGCAATCACCTATGCTTGCATCTTGAAATCATGTGGCAATTCGGAAGACGCTAAGATAGGCAAAAGAACTTACGATCATATTGTTAGTCAGGGACTGTCGAAAAATCTTTATGCTTGGCATTGCCTTGGTTGACATGTATGTGAAATGGGGCAGGGTTAGGAAGCTCTAGGCTGTTTTCAGCAGATACAAAGTGAGGACATCGCTCCATATGTATACTTTTCTTTTGAAGGCATGTGGCACTATGCAAGACGCTGATATGGGCAACAAAATTCATAATGATATTGTTAGTCGGGGACTTCTGAAAAAAGAAGTTATGCTTGGCATTGCCTCGGTCGACATGTATGTCAAATATGGTGTACTTTGCACAAAAAGTGCTTGACGAGCTTCTGTACGGAATGTCAACTCTTGAAACACACTGATTGCAGGATATGCGAAACAGGGGGAGGGCTAGGAAGATGTAGTGTACTTTAGAAAGCACAATGAGTTCTTGAGGGGTTGAAGCAAGCGCATCTCTCTAGATGCAATCACCTATGCCTGCATCTTGAAGGCATGTGGCAAGTTGGGAGACGTTGAGATGGCCAAAGCCTTAGGGGTTTTTTCTAGCAGGTGCAAAGCAAGGGCATCTCTCTAGATGCAATCACCTATGCTTTCGTCGTCTTGAAGGCACATAGCACTGCCTTGATGTCTGAAATGTCATCTCTTCAAGTGCATTGATTGCGGGATATGCCCATAGGTGATACCGCTGCTACAAACGAAAGGCGGGGTGGCCCTACAAAATACCAAAAACATAAACTTACAAATCTGCATACCTGACAAATCTTGTAGCACATAATCAAATCTTTATGCGAACAAAGAGAGACAGAGAGCAAGATAGAGTGAGAGAGCACGTACAGGTACACTTCCTAAAGCGGAGTGCTACACCGACATGAGGAGAGAGAAGAGAGGAGAGGAGAGAAGAAGTACACAGGCATTGGGTGCAATCTCCCCCCGTGCAAGAGTGAGCATTTTCCTCTTGCACGTATTTATTTATAGATTTCTTGAACACTCATAGTAAGTACAGATTTCCTGGTTGGACACAATAATGTTCATAGCTCATAAGGAGCACTTGGATAATAAAATGTACATAAATTGTATATCCATTTGCATAGTCCATATCTTGGTCAACCTTTTCCACCTGCCAGCTGTAGGAAATAACAATATATTAATATTCATTACACGGACATGCCTAGGAAGTTCTGACTGGATGTTTTCAGGATTCAAAATGAGGACATTTCTCATGATGTAATCACTATTCTTGCATCTTGAAAGCATGTGGCACTACCTAGGAGCATCGATCACGTATGCGAGATGTGGTGTTCTTGAGAAAGCACAAAAGGTGCTTGAGGAGCTTTTTGTCCGGAATATCTTCTCTCGGAACGCACTGATTGCGGCATATGTTCAACATAGAATGCTTTGGGTTGTTTTTAGCGAATGCAAAGCGAGGGCATTTCTCTAGATGCAATCACCTATGGTTGCATCGTGAAGGCATGTGGTACTATGGAGAACACCAATATGGGCAACATAATTCAAGATGATATTGTTAGTCAAGGGCTGTCAAACAAAACGTCGTCATATATGCTAGATGTCATGCACTTCAAAAAGCACAAAGAGCTCTTTAGGAGCTGTCTATGTGAAATGTTATGTGTTGGATTGCACTAATTGCGGAATATGACGAACATGGGCGGGGTCGGGAATCTCTCTCTATATGCAATCACCTATGCTTGCATTTTGAACGCATTTGGCAAATTCAGAAGATGGCCAGGAAGCCCTGGGATGTTTTCAGTAGATACAAAGCGAGGACATCGCTCCAGCTGCAATCACCTATACTTTCCTCTTGAAGGCATGTGGCACTATGAAAGATGCTCATATGGGCAACAAAATTCACGATGATATTGTTAGTCAGGTAGGGGCTGTTTAAAAAAAAGGTTGTGCTTGGGTCAACATGTATGCCAAATATGGTGTAATTCAGAAAGCACAAAAAGTTCTTGAGGAGCTTCTTATACGGAATGTTGACCCTTGAAACGCACAAATGGAAGGATATGCAGAACAAGGGTAGGGCTAGGAAGATGTGATGTCCTTCAAAAAGCACAATGAGTTCTTGAGGGGCTAAAGTGAGTGCATCTCTATAGATGCAATCACCTATGCTTGCATCTTGAAGGCATGTGGCAATTTGGAAGACACTGAGATGGGCAAAAGAACTCACAATGATGTTATTACTCAAGGGCTGTCGAAAACAAAATGTTATGCTTGCACTACCTTGGTCGACATGTATGCCGACTATGGTAGGGCAGGAAACCTTGGGCTATTGTCATCTGAGGGCATCTCTCTAGATGCAATTACCCATGCTTTTGTCTTGAAGGTAGGTGGCACTACGCAAGATGCTGATATGGGAAACAAAATTCACGATGATATTGTTGTTAGACAAGGGCCATTAAAACAGAGTGTCGTGCTTGGCACTTGTATGCTAGATGTGTGCTTTAGAAAGTACAAAAAGTGCTTGAGAAGCTTTCTGTTCGGAATGTTGTCTCTTGGAATAGACTAATTACGGGATATGCTGAAAAGAACTCACGGTGATATCGTTAGTCAGGGATGTTGAAAAAAAAAACGTTATGATTGGCACTGCCTTGGTCCACATGTATGACAAATGTGGTAGGTGAAGAAGAATTCAATAGATTTGAAGCGACGACATCTCTCTAGATGCAATCACCTATGTTTTTGTCTTGAAGGCATGTGACTACGCAAGGTGCTGATATAGGCAACACAATTCACAATGATATTGTTAGTCAGGTGTTTTTGAAAAAAGAAGTTGTGCTTGGCATTTCTTGGAGTGCATTGATTGCGAGATATGCCCAACAAGGACAGGGTTAGAAAGTTGTGGGTTGCTTATAGCAATATACAAAGAGATGGCATCTCTCCAAATGCAATCACCTGCACTTGTATCTTGAAGGCATGTGGCATTACACAAGACGTTGATATGGGCAAAAGAATTCAAGATGATATTTTTAGTCAAGGGTTGTTGAAAAAAGAAGTCGTGCATGGAAATGCCTTGGTTGACATATACACCAAATGTAGTTTACTTTAGAAAGCTCAAAAAAGTTCTTGACGAGTTTCTATCCGGAATGTCGTCTCTTATAATGCATTGATTACAAGGTATTCCAAACAAGAGAAGGGCAAGAAGCTCTAGGATGTTTTCAGCAAATGCAAAGCGAGGGAATTTCTCCATATATAATCACCTATGCTTGCATCTTGAAGTCATGTGGCACTCCGTAGGAGTCCAATATGGGCAATGATGATATTGTTAGACAAGGACTGTTGAAACAAAATGTCCTGCTTGGTGCTGCCTTGATCGACATGTATGACATGACTGATTATTGTCCGGTGAACTGGTTGTTTGACTCTAAAAATCACTTTATGGCTTGAAGCAAGGATCCCAAAATGGTATCAAAATTTTGATACGTTTATGCAATCTCATGGATATAAGGAGTCAAGAGGAACACTACTTGTACTCAAAGAAGCTCGGTGATGGATCGCTCATTGTTCTTGTGTTGTATGTCGATGACATGCTTATTGTTCGAAAGAACTCCCATGAGATTGTCAATTTAAAGCAAATGTTGGGTCAGACTTTTGCTTAGGAGAAGCTTGTGACTGTCTGAAGACGTGAAGGTCAAAGAGCATTCTTGAGTTGTCTAAAAAAAAATCATACACACATAAGGTCTTGCATCGTTGCAATATGCAAGGGGGGAATGTATTGAATACCTTAGTTCTAGCATATGTGAAATGTGAAACTTAGCAAGGAAGATTCTCCTATATTGGATGCTAAGAAGGGTGAGATGGCTAAGGTTTCATATTCCTTAGCAGTGGGTAGTCTCATGTATAAGATGGAGGCTACGAGGCTAAACATTGCATTTACAGTGGGAGTGGTGAGTCATTACATGTCTAACACTAGCAAGAAACATCCAAATGAAGTGAAGTCTATCCTCAGGTACTTGAAAGGTACAACAAGCAGGTGCTTACACTTTGAAAATAGTGATGCATCTGTTGTTGGATACATAGATGTAGATTATGCAGGGAATGTAGATAATAGAAGGTCCACTTTTGACTATGTTTTCATATGTGTGGAGGAGTTATTTCTTGGAGATCATGTCTTCAAGATTTCACGTCCTCTTCCACTACAAAGGCTAAGTATATTATAGTGTCAAAGGTGAGCAAAAAAGCTTTATGGTTGGCACATTTAGTAGGTGATCTAGAGGTATCACCTCATCTGGTATGTGTTTGGTAGAGAAGCGGACCGATCTTCTTAAAGTCTATACAGATGACAACCCTATGGATGCTCTTACAAAGATCTTAGCCACGGAGAAGTTTGCACATTACACTGTCGTGCTTCAAAATTGTACAAGTTTTGTACATAGTTTTGTTTTAGTCCACTTAGGCCACATTGGCTGTTAAGTGGGAGGGTGTTAAGATAATGGCCAAGTGGTTGGCCAAAAAACCAACTAACACCCATCTACTAACACTAAATCTATTCTTCCTTATCTATAGAATAAAGATTTAGTGAGAGATTGCTCACTATTAGACCCCACCAAGCAAGTGTCTCCCTCTTCTCATCTCCTTCTTCACCAAATACGCATGTGCACGGCCCCACACCTTGCACTCACAATGGGTCTCCTCGCCCTCTTTGTGAGTTTGTTGTTGAGATAGCTTGATAGCTTGGCCCTAGGTGATTCATTGTTTGAGGGGACAGGGGAGGAATCTTTAGTTTGTGTGATACCATGATCCGTTGAGACTTATTTGTAGCCTATGTGGCATGTTATCATGTGACTTCCATTTTAGTTGTATGAGGTGTAGATGGTTTCAATGAGGTGTACAAGATGCCAAGAGACTTCCCTATATTCATGGATCAAACCTCCTTTATGTGGGCTTATTTTGGGTGCATCTTGGAGACATGTGCATTCTACTACATCCCTCGTATTATACAATACATGCTCTTGCTACTTCTTAAGTAGCCTACTCTTGTACACACTTCTTAAGTATTCATTATCAATAATCATGCTCTACTACATTTTGGTTATCTCTTGTGTAATGTATCATTAAGAATTATGCCAATATTTAGGAATAGTACACTGATGAGACCATCAAATATAACAAATTTTGGAATACAATAGAGTTTGTTACTTTTACATAGCCTTGCATTTTTATAAAAGTTCTTTTTACTCTATGTATTCTTATCAATTTTCATGCTATAATAACATAACTTAAATCACACTAGTACCTTGTATTTTGTGTTACCTATGAGTTAATAGTTCTCTAATGGAGGCTATAGGCTATTGGGAAGAGAAATCTTTTTTCCTTTTGCATGTACTTCTCTAGATTTTCATGCATATGTCACTGATTAAACGGCACCCTTTGTCACATGGAGTCTTTATGCCATCACCCACTTTTAGCCACTTATATGGATCATGGATTCTAGCCCTCAACTAGCTCCATGATTCCCTCCATTTGTTGATAAAGTATCTTTCAACCCTAGTTACTCTGAGTCTTCTGCATAAATCTTCTCCTCTACATACTTTATGTGTAAGCATTGTATCAAGGCTATAAGTTACTCTAGTTTTGCATATTGTCATTATTTTGGCCGACTCTCATTATTATCTTGAGTATTTGGTTAATTCTACTTCACTTAATTCATTAAAACTATAAATGCAACCCGAGTCTATCCACCATAAATCCCCCAACAATTAGTATTAGAGCCCTCTAGGGGTTAGTGCTTCCTAATCTTGCAAATCATAGGGCATTTCTATGCTAGATCATTAGAGCATCTCTCGGGTTCCTAATGATTGCTATTAAATTTCTTCTAGTCATAAATGTAGGTTAATATACTACTATTGATTAACACAAAGTCATCAAAAGCAACCCTATATCTCATACAATATAGGAAAAGGGGGACATCTTCCCATTGGTGGACTCATAATGCTCAATTGACGGAAAATGGAGGTTGGCATCAACACAAGAAGTGTCCACTAGCTCAAGGCAATGCCTTCTACACTATCGATTGTTGGGACTAAGGTATCATTAAGCCAAAATCACTAACATGAGCACTGTAAATTGTGTTGTAGACCAGTGAGTAATTCATGTTTCCATTCTCCCATAATGTTGTGAATAGACCAAGTCCTCTAGGAAAAAATTGTGCACCAATAGCCTCTACGTCCATTCCAAAACTCTTCATGTAATTTTTGTGTGGTCGTCACTAATCCTACCATTTTGGCCTTCTATGGAGGTTGCATATTGATTTGTTAGCAATGGGGAAAAAAATGGTCTTGAGGGGGGGGAGGGCAGTCAATGAAAATATGATACGATTCACTTATTTTTTTGTCAATTTATGCATCAACGAGCCACAATAGGACTATAGCTAAAAGTAGAAGCCTAAGTAATGAATCACTCAAGCCAACCCACACAAGGGGTAGGCTCCTTGCATGAGATTGATCAATTGTAGTCTCTTGACCAAAAAGAGGTGGTTGAATTTCTCAACAGTATAAAGCCCTCTAGTTTTTGTGGTGATAAAAGATATTGTAACAAAGGTACAATGAACACATTTCTCATTTAATTTTGACCCAATGATTTAGTGAGAATGCGTGGTATCATTAAAGGGCACAAGGTGGGAATACTAGTATATGTTGATGCTTCTCACAATTTTCTTAATTACAATGTGTTAACAATCTCACTAGTACAAGGTAATTATGCTCAATGGGCAAGATGCTACGACCTAGGATACTAAAGTGAAGAATATATCCACTCAAAATGCAAGGGCATAATATGAACTTGGATTTCCAACCCAAAAACATGGATAAGACATATGTGGTCCTCAGTTGAGAGTGACTACACCAGCTGGGACCAGCAGTATAGCATAGCCATGAGCATAATAGTTTAATTTTTGAATTCAACGATCTACACGTGCAACTATTAGGACAAAGAATGTCCCTCCCTCTCCATGTCTATATAGACTCAAATTTTCACTACTTTATTCTAGTGATGCAATAGAACATCATACTCACTGTCATTAATCATTTAACTCTATTAAAGGACACAAAGAATTTTAAAAAAACAAACTCAATGCTCTATCATCAACAAGTCTATATCAAACTTGAAGATATCTCTAAGACGACCTTCACAACATGAGTCGGGCACTATGAGTTTTTGATATGCACATTGGTTTAGCCAAATGATATAGCGACATTTATAATACTCATGGATAGTGGCTTGAGACCATAGCTAGGAAATTTTGCTATCATTTTTATCAATGGTATCCTTACTGGAAGTTTTATTGAAGAAGAGGACTTGAAACATCTATGCAAGGAGAGTATGCGTGATGTTCTAAAGCAAAAATTTTGTTATCTTTGACATCTCGTTCCTTTAAAGGAATCCAAATGGATAATTCCAAGTGGAGGTTATCCTTGAATGATATCATCCTAAGAATCTGGAAGAACTTAAGATTTTCTTAGATTGGCATTTTTTTAGTTGGTCAAGGACTATGTAAAAAATGTTTCTCCAATTATGGGGACCGACTAAAAGTCCAAGGGAATTCTTTCATGTGGGGACAAGATCAGCAAAGCAGTTTTGAGAAGCTCAAGGTAGTTCTCACCAAGGCACCTATTTTAACCATTCAAGATCCAATGAAGTTTCTGCATGCATTCTTCTTGCACCTAGATCTTCACAGAGGGTTTACCAAACTCCTCATCAAGAATTTGCTCCAAGCCTCTTGAATCAACATCATCATGGCATGCAATCAAAGAGCAACCAAATTTGGCATCCTTGGGGTATCATCAACCTTATCTTACCATTTCCTTGATAATATTCTCTCTCTCTCTCTCTCTCTCTCTCTCTCTCTCTCTCTCTCTCTCTCTCTCTCTCTAAGTTATTGTTGGCGGATACCCCGCGACGGACGTCAGCACAGCGAGAACTCACCTAACAAGATTTGTCAGCTAAGGACGAAGCTCGACCCGCAGGCACGTGGAAGCAAGCATAGGGTGTCAACCTACACTCGACCGACTATTGACTACTTCCTACAGAGGTCTCTACCCAATGTCTAAGTTACAACCTTCAAGAGTACACAAGAGGAGATTTCCTACAACGCTTTCAAGAGCCAAATACCCATCAAACGTTCTCGAAACGCTATGGAACTTGAGGGAAATCCTATTAACACCAATAGGTCGCTCTCCCTAAGGTCCGTGACCAAAACCCCAACCCTAAACATCCGGTTCAAAATCACGTAGGATGTCTGACAAATTTTTGCAGGTCATCGTTTTCGAAAACTAAAGTGCCTAATATGTAGCTCTACTCATTGCAAACGCGTGGATATGCTGAAATGCAAAAACAGACAACGTATGCTCACCGAATCACCAGATATAGCTTGTGGGTCAATCTCGCGAGGCCGGGCCGTACACACGTAATGTAGGTGTTGGCGCGTAGCTCTCTCCGGGGGCAACACGCTGCACTTCTTCGCACTTGATTTTGACCACCAGTGTGCGCATAGCGTCAAGATAAACTCTCACTCTCTTGTACACAGAGTACGCTCAACTCACAGAGACAAAAACTTATAAAAATGACAAAGGTTTTTTGCATTAAGATCAAAAGTGGTATAAATACCTTACAATCTCAAACCCTAATGTTCCAATTTAACCATTTACTAAGTCTAAATGTCAAAAATGGGATACAATTTGGAAGCTTCTGCAAGCCCCACTATTTACAAAGGTGAAATGACGGTTTCTTCTCAATTAAAGAATGATTACAAAGGAAATTAGTATCCCGCCGGGCAATCATCCTCCGTTGGGTATGTCCAGCCGCTAACACTCCCCCCCCCCCCCCGACATGATAGTAGAGCTGCTGCTTCAGTGAAGGCTTTTACGCATCTTCAGAACAGACTCATATCGTGCATGCTGGGCCAATAATGCAGGGCCGAATATATCTGTATCAATGGTGAAGAAACCGGTGTAGAAGCCTTCTTCAAAGGCTTGGAGATGGTACGAGGGCAAAAACATTGTTCGCTGATAGAGGGCATGTATCACCTCATGGGAAGGTTGAGCAGACAATTCATATGCACATCTATATGTATCTTGGAAGAAAAATATGCTATCTGTTGCCTGTCTAGGTTTAAAGATCTCAAAAACTGCCAGAAGGGTTTTACATATTTTCCTGAGCATAGTGCAAGAGAGGTCAGGCGAGCCAGTGAACAATTTAATGGCGCCCGTTAGGGTTTTCACCATGTATTGCTCACTCATTCTCTCACCTGCCTGCAAGCCTAGCAGCTTTGGGTAGTTGAGCCACGTGGGGTGGCTTTTCTTCAGCAGTTCTTGTTCTTTCCAGGTCCGCATCCTTGGTAGAGGGCAAAAGCTAAGGTTGTCTCTGATTATTTTAGGTGCCTCTACCAGATGTACTAAATACTGTGGGTATTTAGTTAGTCATGCCTTTCTCCATTTTGGCTGAGAGTCCACAATAAGCTTAACACCTTCTGGTTTGGTGATATCTTCTTCGTATAGTGGCACTATCGGCTCCTCTTTAATCCTCTTGTTTATTGTAGCAGCTTCATACTTGAGAAGAGGATATGGGAGAGAGGGTTGTAGCCATTCATGTCGAATGACATTTGCATCTAATTTTTGAATGGTCATAGACTTCAATACCCTCTGCCCCCACTCCATTGCTTCTTTGGCGGTGTCTTTTATGCCCGCTTCTATTGCCTTTTGTAGATTGTCTTCTTCTTCTTGTGTCAGATCCCGGGGCTCTTGGGATGGTCCTGCAAGGATGTCCTCTTGCATTGTTGTGTCCACTGGATCTAACACATTGTCTACATCAATTCCTTCCATAGCTGCTGGCCCTGTGCTCAAGTGTGGCTCTTCAGTCTGCTGTTGGACTTTTAGCTCATCAATCTGCTTTTGATATGCTTTCTTTTCCTGTCCAGCTTCATCCCCCATGGTCACTAAAAGGTTGTTCAATTCCGCATTCGCTTTCTCAGCCTCTTCTAGCTTCTTCTTGGTGTCTTCAGTTTTAGTTTGCATCTTCTTGAGATCCTCGTCCATCTTCTTTTTCAAGACTGCTAGCTCATCTTTCATGGCCTTGTTCTCATCCTCCAAATGGCTTTGCATCACTAGGGAGCCCTTGGCCAGCATCAATCTTTGTCTCTTCTCTAGTGTCAACTCCTTTTGGAGTTCCTTCATCTGTTCTTCATACATATCCTTCTTTGAAGCAGTGCTAGTTGAGGTAGCGGCTCTGACTCTGCCCGGAGATGCCCTTAGCCTTTGGATTGTCTGATCTTTCACTTTCATTTGATCTTTCAGCTCTATAACTTCGTCCTGGCTGGCCTTATGTTCTAGCTCAGCTTTTTCCTTAGCATTCCTCAAAGTCTCCACTTCTTTGGACTCATCGGCAAGCTGGAGTGTCAAGCTGTCTCTTTCTTTCTCCGCATCCGTGAGTGATTTGCTAATTTTCTTATACTCCTCATTTTCTCTTTGAAGCTTTTGGTTTGCTACCTGACTTTGACTTTCTAGCTCTTGGCATCTTTTTAGTGCCGCGTCCAGATCAGCTTGCAGCTTGGCTTGCTTCTGTGTGTTCTCTTGGTCCTGCTTTTGCAGCGAGTCCACCTCGGCTTTGTTTTGAACTTCATTTGCTTTGAGATTATCACACTCAATCTCAGTGGCCATAGACCTTGCTCTGAGCCCAGTGAGTCTTTGCATCACCTCATCCCAATCATTGGCTTGTGGCTTTAAATCCACTGTATCTGTGGCCATTTCCTTCAATTCCACCAATCGAGGGCTCAACATATATTCTTTGGGCCTAGTGCTAGACAACTGAAAAGCTGCATGAGCTACCTCTTCTCGAGAGTATCCAGCATCAGCTAGTAGATCAAGGAATATTCTATAGTTTTTTTCTTCTGGATTTGGCTTCTCATCTTTTGGTTCAATTTCTGCCTTCTGCTCTTCCTCTTTGTTCTTCTCTTCCTTGGAGTCTTGTTGCCCATCAGATTTGTTCAACTCCTCAGTTTGTCGGGGCTAAGGAGGACTAGGAGGAGGTGGTGATGGTGGAGGGATGGATTCTCGGCTTGATGGTGGGGTTGGTTGCTTCTTCTTGAAGTCCCGATCAGCCTTTGTTTTCCTCTCTCTTTCTTCCCCTTCCTGCTCTTCTAGCAACTGCCATCTCACATCATCAACTTCTTCTTCGATAAAATGTATGTTTGGGATATTCTCAGCTGTAGCATCTAAGATCTCGAAATTCTTTATATAATCTTCAAAGCGATCCCTTTGAGTTCTTCGAGAAGATCCAGACATAGCCTCAAGTGAGGGCTTCCATAATTCGCTCAGATCTCCTTCTAGCATCCTCTCAGCTCTGAAACTCTCCATTAGTCTTTCTAGCCTTGCTGCTTTCTGTGACTTTGTTTCCTTTACTGGCACCTGTAGAGTTTCTTTCTTCCCCTTCTTGGGCTGTGGCGGCTCTTCTGGCACTGTCTCTAAACGGCGCTTCAACCTTGTGGCTACCCTTGGAGCCTTAGGAGGCTCTTCTTCTTTGTCTTCCTTCAGCTTGAGCCAATCATTTTGGGAGGGAGATAGAGGCCAATTTCCCTTGGCATGCAATGCTCCATAGATGACTTTGGTTATAAACTCACCAGGCACAATATAAGTGGGATTTTTGGTCCCCATTTTCACAAGGTTGTCGTGAATGTAAGCGGCATAGTTTATCTCCCTCGGGCGGCCCTTCTGCATCGCCCAAGTGAAAGTGGTGGCAATAGCTCCAGGTGGCATCCTGTATTTTTGTGGCCGCTTGGTACACATGTGGAAGTACTGATTGTATAATTGGCTCATGATGGCCACTTTCGGGTTTGCAATATCATCAAATGTATAGTTATTTTTCTTCTCTGAGTAGACCTTAATGTCATCCCGCCTCTTAGTCACACTGTCTCCTTTGTTAGAGAGGTCTAGTGCTGCTGCCACCACCTTCTCTATGATGAAAATCATCGTATTAGGCTTGCCTTGCAGATCTGTAACTCTGGCTATGCCATCCTCTTTGATTGTGGTGACAAATTCCCACACTCTTTGAACATCAATCCCTGCTGGCAAGGCTTCAAAGTAATCGTGTAGATCCAGTTTCTCCAAGTAGTCCCCCATCTTGTTCCTGACAAATTCATTGAGCTCTTGAGGGATCATGGGTAGCCCCATTGCATTTCCCTCCGGATCTTTAAACACTCCTTGGAAGATTCTCAGATCATTGGTTTCTAGTAGGTCATCTTGAATCCAAGTGCTTGTGGGCTTCAGGGTTCCCTCTGGGATAACAAAAGGCTCCAGTTCTTGTAAGTAGTCCTTGATAGTCATTCTTTTCTTCTTTGCTGGTGACTTAGCGGCTGCCATGGATCCTGTTGCACTCAGTAGTCCAAAGTTAGCGTTTTTTACAGATTAGCGGATAAACTGAGTTCTGACTACCCAAATGACTTGAAAATTGAAATAAGAACTCAAAAGGGACTAGGGAAGCCATGCATGTGCCCACAGCAGGTTTTTGGCTGAAAAATAAGCATGTAGATATCCTACGTGTAGGACGTCTACTTTCTCTGATTTTGATGAAACTTGACATGCTTGTGGCCCTTGACCTGTGCAACATGGCTATGTACTTGGAATTTGGTTTGGACATCAAAAAAGTGCAATTTAGAGTAGATTTAGGCTTTTGGCTCACAAAATGGGTAGGATGTCCTATATGGATGGGCAAATGATATCCAATTGGATTGAAATTTGATATATAGGCTTCTTATACCATGTAAAAGACTCCCATGATGTTAATTTTTTCACAGAAGGTCAATATGACCCTGGAGACATCCTACGCGTAGGATGTCTCTTTTCTCAGAATGACTTGATTTTGGTTCTGTGGGTGCCCTTCGTATGTAGAACATGGCACTGTTCTTAGAGTATTGGTGTTGTTAGGAGCATGTTTAGTGTTTTTAGGTTCAGAAAAGTGTATCTTTGAGGTTTTGGGGGCCATGAGTCTGGCTTGAAATTTGATATATAAGCTTGTGAAGATGTTATAAAGATATCTGGAACTCAGAAACACCAGCTGGAGGTCAAATAGGGCATTTAGACATCCTACGCGTAGGATGTCTATTTCATTATTTTTCATATATGACTCCACATTGAGCTTGGCAATGTGATAATGAGTATATTGTGCAAGTTTCATGTGATTTGGACTAGTTTTGGTAGGTCTATGACTCTTTATTGCCTCTATGCTCTGACTTTCCGTTTTTTTAATGCATATGAGGTCAACTCTTGTCCAAATGTGATGAAACTTGATGGCTAGCATGTATAAGCTATGTAGAAGTTGTGTATGAGGTGAGATATTGAGTTGGGTGCCCAAACATGGTCTTGAGACATCCTACGCGTAGAATGTCTCCTGAGGAATTCTTTGAAAGAAGTGCTACTAGTATATGCCCTTAGCTCCCCTGAGTCCCCTTTAAGCCTTATTTCAATAAAAAAGTCAAAAAGATAGATAGAAACTCCCTGTTTGGCTTTCAGAGCCTCTGTATCGTTTTCTGACTCTTCGAGTGCTTTTTGGTGATGAAATTTCTTGATGTAAGTCTCCATAGCTTCATGGTTTTTTGGGAAACCTTGCCATATGGTTTTTGTTGGCTTTGGCTTCACCGGAGCTTCGTTTGGTGATTTGTCGCTCTGGAAGCGCCTGTGGTTGTGTTTGCATGCCGTCGATGACTTCTGGTGGTCTACCACCATAGGACTTAGTTGTTGATGGTTTAGGCAAGCCGCTCGTGAAGTTTGGTGGCAAACGAACATCCGGTTTGGTCGTGAGAGCCAGTTGACGCTTTGTGTGTCCGATGCCGTTTTTGAAGCTTAGTCCTGCTTTGGGTCGCCTTATGGCCATGTGGGCTATATAGCCTTGTAGAGCATGTTGAGATGCTCCTACCCATGAGTTTTGGTAGCATTTGGGCGACTTTCCACCCATTTACCACTTGGTGGCCTCTTTCAGGGCTCTAGAAGTTAGGGTTTTTCCCGTTGGTTTTTTGCCGCCTTTGTGCATTCAAGAGTGGTCTCCTATGCTAGGGTAAACCCCCTATGAAGCCTTATTGCTATTGGGTTAAGCGTTAAGTGGCTACCTCTACCTGTAGGTCTCTACTGTCCGTTCCCTGTGTGGACCCTACACTAGTTTTCGTAATAAAACATCAAACATATGCGAAAAGATTAAGGTGATGAGCCTACCTCTCATATCTGGAGCCTGTCGGGTGGTCGTGCGCATCGTAGAAGCAGCTGGAAGTCCGGTTCGTTCTAGGTGGCTAGAGCTCTCTCTCAAGAAGGAAATAGTAGAAATGAGCTCTAAGTGAAGTGAAAAAATCTTATAATGGGGGTCTCCGGACCACTTTCTATGAAATTTGACATGTGCTCATAACTTCTTGCGAGATGCGGTTTAGGCTCGAAAAGTTCTTGATTTGGACTCTGTTTGCCCAGTTTTCGAGCAATTTGACGTTTTGGTCAAAATCTTGCCAAAACACGCCTCCCGCTCTATTCACATAATTGCACTCCTATTGTACCATAGGTTTTCCTATAGTCACTGATTATCCCCATATTTTTTGTTTTTCATTACGACTGTATTTCACCTGCTTTTTGTATTTTTGAAGTTTTTCTGCCGATTAGTAGTAAAATTAAAAAGAAAATAGCAAAATAAACCCAAAAAATCCCCAAAAATCACAATAACTCAAAAACATCACCGCAAAACTCTATGTACACTCACATGCAATTTTTATGGCCAGATATCTCCGTTTTATCAATATTTTGCCCAAAAAATGGTTATTTTAACATATATACACACACCTAGAAGCCTAATTTGGCATTTGGCCCCATATACTTGTAGATTTGTGTTGTATAAGGGCATATGTACTTAGGTTAGTCCAAAAAAATTTGCAATCAAACGAAAAGCCTTCAAAATAGTCGAAAAACATGCCCTTTTTTCCTCTTTTCACCTTCATTGGGTTCGCATTGAGAATGCCTCCCCCCCTCCTAGTCGGAGTCCTCCCTGACGACAAGGTATCGCCTCGGGGTATGTATTGTGCTAATGCGCAGCCTTGTAATGTGGCCCTATTTGATGCATACTTAGTCAATGCATGGAAAAATTAATGTTGTGCGAGAGGAGGGAATAAGCAAGATGCTTATTGGCATTCGACGTCGAGGTTTTCTATTTGTTGTTGATTTGGTTGGCGGATTTTCTTTGCAAGTAAAAGTTGTAACTCTACAGCTCTTTGTTTGATCGTCTTTTTTGCAAAAGTTGCTTAGTTTGCCGCTACTGTCGATATGGCTGTGGTTGTTTCCGTGGATGGAAGTGTCATGTCCATTGTAGCTATAATCTTGTTCTCTGTTAATTGGCCTTTGGAGTTTTGTTGTGGAGGCTTTTGTAGGTTTATTGCCTCGTCCTTGGTCGTCATTGCTTTTCTGCTGATCGGCACCCACATAGATTGGTTTGTCGGTTTCATATGTAGTGAGTGTCTGGCTACTGGTGTTGCTTGTACTGAAGGGAGTTCCTGTTGCTTTGGTTTGGGGATCCAAATGCGTGTCGCATTTAAGTGGTTACTGAGCGTTCTCTTCGGGATCCATATCTTTTTTACTCCCTTGGTTGTTGGTTTAAGTGTGTTCTTCTGTTGACTTGTGCTGTTGTATTGTGGTTTGCCAGGTCGCCTCTATCCTTCTGTACCCATACTTGTTTTTCGCGTGTTGCTAACCTTGATCTATTCACTGTGGTCTCTGTTGTCTTATTTTTGTAGTGAACATGGTTGGCAGTTCCCTGGTTGTTCTCCATGGGTATTTTGTGCTTTATTGGCACCCATCCTTTTTGTTCTTTATCCAGTGATGGTGGTGCTATTATCTGGTTATTTCGGGTTGTTTGAGCAAAAGCTACCACCTGTTGTTCTTGTGCATGCTGAATTTTGACTGTACCCAAATTTCAATCTATCTGCACATTATACTCTTTCTGCCAAGGTTGTCCCAACAACATGGGGTGTAGTGTGCTCGCATCCTCAACTACATAAAACTTGTGGGGGTAAACATATTGATGTATTTGTACATGCAATATTGTCCAGCCCTATGTTCCTAGAGAATGTGATGTACTACTTTCCAACACTTGTTGAGTAGGATGTAGTTGATCTTCAAGCTTGAGTTGTTTATATAATTTGTAAGAGATCAGATTTGCTTGAGCTTCGGAATCAAGCAATGCCTTAGATTCAACTTGATTGTTAACCACTTTGACTGCAATTATTGGTTCCCCTGTGTCTTTACCAAAATTTGTTAATCGAATAGCATTTATTCGCAACGGTGATCCACTTTGTTGTTGTTGTCGTAGAAGCCTTCTTTTTGCAATGCGTTCTTTTGCTTCTGCTTGTGCTTCTTCTCGTACCCTCTGTTTCTCCTTCATCCGTTGTTTTTCTTGATGGATTTGTTGAACCATATCCTGTGTTAGTGGTAAATGATACTTTTTTAACCGACACCTACTAATCCAATTTGGCATTTCTTCTCTTGCCAATGTAGCAAGTTTGACAGCTCCACTTTGTGATAAGTCACTAATCACAAAGGGTCCCATCCCTCACTTTTTAAGTTTTTTGGCATGTTGCTTCAAAGAATAAACAAGTACATAATCACCTGTTTTGAACTCTTTCGTACTCACATGCTTGTCAAAAAACTCTTTTTATCTTCTCTTTTTAGCATAGATCAAAGCTACAGCTCTCAGTCGAAGTTCATCTAGTTTTTCAAGATCATCTATTCTTGAAGAGAGCTCATGGCCTGTCCATTCTAAGCGTTTCGCTACTCGTAGAGTTGGAACTAAAATATCTATGGGTAATATAGCATTTAGACCAAACACCATGTTGTATGGTGTGGTTCCAATAGATGTTTTATAAGCTACCCGGTATGCCCATAGTGTTGAGTGTAATTGTTGATCCCAGTCGGTCCTTGATTCTGATACAATTTTAGTCAAAACAGTGCATAGGGTTTTATTTGTGGCCTCAGCTTGTCCATTTGCTTGTGGATGATATGGAGTAGATTTTCTATGTATGACCATGAATTCCTCTAACAGGTATTCAATGATTTCATTAAGAAAATGTGTTCCTCGATCACTGACAATTTCTATTGGTAATCCGTATCATACAAATACATTCTCATACAAAAATTGTGCAATGGTTCTTGCATCTGGTTTTTGTGTTGCTTTCGCTTCCGTCCATTTTGTGAGATAGTCCGTAGTCACAATGATCTATTGGGTATGGGTGCGATATGCAGGGGGTGAAATAGGTCCCACAAAATCAATTCCTCATTTTGCAAATGCCCGTGCTCCCATCATTGGCCGTAGTGGCATCTCATCTCTCTTTATCGGCACCTTATTCCGCTGACATGCGTCACAACGCTTTACAAACTCCTCAGTATCCATGTGCAATGTAGGCCACCATATTCCCGCGGTTAAGACAATTTTTGTCGTCTTATCACCTCAAAAATGGCCTCCACTTATTCCTCCATGTGCATGTTTTAGAATCAGCAGGTATTCACTTTCACTTGCACAGATTCTAAGTTGATTGTCCTTTCCTCTCTTGTAGAGTTGATTTCCAATTAAATTAAAGCCTCGAGCCTCCAACTCTATAGCCCTTTTTCACGCTTTTGTTATGTTTTCCTTGTTGTTAAGAAATCAATGATATATTGACTCCATGTAGGTGCAATGGTTACCTGAAACAATGTCGCATGATCCACCGGTCGTTTGACACTACATATAGTACAATCATTAACATAAGCATGTGTGTCAGCATGCATAGTTGGCCAATAAACTCCTAAGTGTTTCAATCTTTGGTGTGTTTTCATTGTTGAACAATGAAATGCACAATCTTGGATGTGTGCTTCTTCAAGGTAACACTCGAATTCCTCTAGATTTATACATAATCATAGAATTTGGTACGGGCCTAGATGGTACAGTCGTCCTGCAATCAACTGAAAAATTTTTGTTTGTCGAAATGTTTGTTGTTTGGATTTGTCTTCCTTGTTATCAAATCTACCTCCAAAGGAAAGAATGCTACCAATTTCCTGAGACCATTTGGGTATCATTCCAATATTGAAAAGATAAGCATCAGGTATGTCATCATCTACTCCTTCAGGAGCTTCCCCGTTTTGTAGCCTTAAAAGATGATCCGCTCGTAGATGAGTTTTACCCTTTTTTACTACCACTGTGAAGTCAAACTCTAGCAATATAATAAACCAGCGTACAATTCTCCCAGTATTGCATGGTTTATTTACTAGATACAAGAGCTTGATGATATGTGAAGAACACAAATTTGTTTGCAAGCAAGTAATGTCGAAATTTCTTTACAGCATAAATCATTCCTAATCCCTCTCTTTTAGTGGTGGTGTAGTTCTTTTCTGCACTATTTAGCTGTCGGCTCGCATAACAAACTGAGAAATCCATTTTCCGTCTCCAGGTTGAGCTAGAATACTCCCAATTGCGTATGCAGATGCATCAATGTGAACATGGAATATCTTTTTCCAATCTGGTGCTTTAAGTACAGGTGCTGATACAAGGTTTTCCTTAAGCTTTTGGAATGAAGTTTCACACTCCTTAGTCTAGTCGAAACTGACTAATAAGCGATATAGAGGTTATGCAATGACCGCATATATATATATATGAATCTTCGATAATATCCGCAGTGTCCCATGAAGGATTGTACTTGTTTGGCATTAGTAGGCCTGGGCAAATCTACTATGACTCTTATTTTGTTTAGGTCAGTGGTTATGCCATTTCTTGAGACAATATGTCATAAGATGTGGCCTTGCCTTACCATAAAAATACACTTTTCCGGGTTGAGACAAATTCGATATGTTCTGCACTTCTCAAATACCTTTTGTAAATGGTCAATATGTTCTTCTCGTATAAGAGAGTGGACACAGAGATCATCCATATATATTTCTAAGAATATTCTCAGGTATTCTTTGAACGCATGAGTCATTAACCTTTGGAAGGTAGGTGGGGCATTGGTTAGGCCAAAAGGCATAACTCTATACGCATATATTTTCCACTCTGTGGCAAATGTTGTTTTGTGTTGATCCTCTATTGCAATTGCCAATTGGTTATACCTTGAAAACCCATTTAAAAAGAAATAAGCCCATTTTTCAGCCACCCTCTCAAGCACATGTTCTGTGATCGGCAAGGGATAATTATCCCTTATTGTGGCTGCGTTCACTTTTTTGATGTTCACACACACACGCAGCTTTCCGTTCTTTTTGGGGACAACCACAATGGGTGACACCCAATCTATATGCTCAATTTCATACATGAATTCAGCATCCATCAGCTTGTCAATCTCTTCTTTGATTCATTTAGCGAATGTGTCATTATATGTGTAAGGACGCTATTTGCTAGGTTTGGCATTTGGTTTCAAAGGAATTGTATATTGGCATATCGATGGATCAACTCCTTTAAGGTCTTTGTAGGACCATGCAAACACATCTTTATACTTCTTGAGAAGTTGTGTTAGCCTTTCTTTTTCTTCAAGCTCTAAATCAGTTGCTATATAGACAGGCTGAGGCTCTTCGCCTGGCGCAGAGAGGTCTATCCGTTTTGCATTTTCCGGCCCGTCGTAAGATTCCTGGTTTATTCTTTCCCTTATTGGTGGTGTCATTATGATTTTTCTGTTTCGGATGGTGAATTTTCGATAGTGGGATGGTACATTCATGTTTCCTTTTTCGGAATCCTCCTTATTGTCACTTTCTCCTTCAGTAGTCCATACCTCTCGTAACGATCGTTTTAGTTCTTGGTATTTCTTTTTACCCTCCATTTTGGTCCACTCTGGATCTTTTATCTTTTCCTGTTTTGATTGTTGAGATTTTCTTAATTTTGTTTCTGTTTTAGCCTTCCGTGCTTGTTTTATTTCCTCATGTGTCCTTTCCCTTCAAACTCTTGAGAATCTTCTTGATATTTGGTCTTTTACACAATCCTCTGCCTTGACAAGCATTAGATTGTAATTTTTATCTTTTATCTTGGGCATCGGGCTCTCTCTAATTTTGTTTTCTGTTCTTTTTTCCCTATAGCGTTCCTAACGTCTAGGGTGTTGATTTGCAAAATCATAAAACTTGATATTCACGGTTGTCTCCCCACGCTCGCTCGAGCTGTCTGAACACTTGTTATCTGCATCGTGACTTAGTTCCAGATGCTCAGAGGAGTCATAAAACTCTTCTTGTTCTGGTGAGTTTACATACTCATCTCCTGCTGGTATAAGGCTTACCATGTAATAGGGTAGCACATCATAGCTATCCTTATCGCAAAATTTTGTCGTTGGGCTATTTGTAATGGTACAGACATCCAATGTTGCTAGTATGTGTTCCCATTCCAGAGGTTCTAAGGCATCTTCGGGAAAAGGTTCCGGAATGTAATCCTTGTCCTCAATAGCTCTTTCTAAGATGCGTTCCTCTCTTTTTAAGCTCCCACAATGTGAAGCTCCGCACATTCATAGCTCTTTTTTCTGCCCTAACTATGCTGGGATTTCGGACCCTGCCAATGTAGCTGAATCAAACTCTTCCACTGGTGTTTGGTTCACATCCTTGTAACTATGGTCTTTTAGGTATATTTTGGTTGTAGTCTCCCCACGTCTAAGGTATATATGGTCGTAACCCCAATCTTGGACCATCTTTAATTGTCTCGTGAATGGTCTTCCCAAGATGATCTCGTAATTGTTCTTTTTGTCAAAATCAACTATTGCAAATGTATGCTCATACTCAATTCCGTAAGAGGTGACAATTACTTTTTATAAAAGTCCTAGAGGATTTTTCATGAACCCATCTGCCAGTTGCAATTTCATTCTGGTAGCTCTCAAAGCCGATTTTCCCCATTTTTTCCATATTTCTTTGGTGGCGATAGCGACTCCCGCTCCACTGTCAAGAATAGCTTTGGATACTACTCCCTGAAATTCTACTGGTAGTGTGGTATTTCCATCTTCTCCCTCGCAATACTCTCCAACCTTGTTTAAAGGTATTGGCCTAGTGTTTAGTTGAGGCTGGTCCAATTCTCTGATCCCTTCTTGAAGCTTCGAGGTAGGGTCTTTTACTCCAAATTTTTCTAAGCATTTGCCTACGGTGGTCCACATGTTTGGTCGTAACCTCAGGAGTTCGGCTAACGTGATTGTGCATGCCACAGGGGTGGACAATAACTCAATCAACCCTTGTGAATCCATCACTCTGTTGGAAGAAAGTCTTTGAGATGGGATTGCTCTCACCTCAGACTTAGCTTCATACTCCCCTAGGTAAGAGGGTAGAGTTTTTAGCGAGTCTGGTTGGCTGCTGGCTGTGCCCCGAACTAATTGAACCCTGGTCTCCCCCTTGTGAATGCATATCGAAGTTCGTTTGTGATCTTGCCTCAAACTCTTCAATGGGAGGTAAGATCTCATTTTTCTCCTTTCTCGTGCTATTTATTTGGTGGTTCACCCTATTAGCTTCATTTGCTTCCCGAATTTGCTTCCACAGGTCATGTAGACTGTTACAATCCTTACCCATTTCTACCAATGTTTTAGGATGGAAACCATCAATTGTCTCATCTGTTGTATTTGGTACTATGATAGGTTCTCTCCTAGACTCAGAGGCAGTTGTGAGTCTCTCCTTCGTGTCTACTTGTTTCTCTAGAGTTGGTTTGATAGGGGTTGGAGCTGGTACCTCGTGCCAACTTGCAGGTTTACCAAGCGGATTTTCTCTCAAGGATTGGGATGTTTCAATCATCTTTCGACACATTTCCAACCTCTATTTTTCTATTTCTGCATATGGAGAAGTCATCCATCTTTGCTCTTGGGTTTGGTTGTTTTTGAGTCTGGCTTCGTATGCTTTTAAAAGTGCGTTTGATTGCTCATTTACTTTTTCTGCGAGCACTGATCCTCTTGATCCTTCACTTCGAGGTTCCTTTACTTCCTTGGGCCCTATTGTTGCCGCAGTGTGTGAGCTTAAACTAGTTAAATCCTCTAACCACTCTAATCTATCATTTGTGTGTTTTAACTCCTCGGATAGAGCCGTTTGCTCTCGTTCTCTCCTGGCTTTCATACGCGCCTTTCTAGCTTTCCAAGTGCTTCTCTGATTTTTCATTTCTGCACTTGGGGCATCGGTCTTTGGCTCTTCAATTATGGGTTCATTTGTCATTTGTTGAGCTTGGGCTCGTGTCACTGCCTGAAAAAGTATTACTGTCTCGTTTTCTGACCCTCCACTGGAAGGCACTACTTCCAGCATGTTCAAAGTAGTTTTTGCTGCTTTGCTCGGGTTTTTAGGGCAATCAGGAATCAAGTGAGTAATTCCACACTCGGTGCAATATGAATTGACTCTAATGATTTCATCATGAGGATAATCCCTCAGCCAATGATCTCCGCCACACTTG
Organism: Adiantum capillus-veneris; assembly: GCF_014529385.1. Classification (NCBI taxonomy): domain Eukaryota; kingdom Viridiplantae; phylum Streptophyta; class Polypodiopsida; order Polypodiales; family Pteridaceae; genus Adiantum; species Adiantum capillus-veneris. The sequence continues at coordinate 12,905,310 of NC_140956.1, forward strand.
TAGCAAGGTTCCTTAGGCTGTTGAGGTGCTCCTTGAGCCCCTCTCTGTTGGTATGCGTGCCTCTGTCCGCCCATGCCTCCGTTGGCTATGAACAACATTGTTCGTTCATCCAAGCTGTATCTTCCTTCTCCTGCGGCCTGTGTAGCTGTTGGTGGTCCTGTACTTCCAATCATGCTCCAAGGTTCTGGCGTTGGGGGTTCTTCTGGTGGATAATAAACAGGATTTGCTACATATCCATTGGAATCTTTTTAATATGCATGCATAGGTACCAAAGCCTTCTCTTCTGGTTCGTTTACCGTTGGTGTGTATCTTATGCCGACCGGTCGTAATCCTGGTAGGGGTGGTTGTTGCCCCAATACTGGTTGTAGTCTTTCAACACCTACAGGTCCTGTTAGGTTACCTGCTTGATACCTAGGTATCGATGGAAGTTGAGGAGATGCTACCTGAGCTTGGGGAGCATAAGGTCGCTCTCTCACATATCCCTCGTTATAATAACATTCCTCCGTCACATGGTTTGTCCATTTTTGTTCAATAGCACACCACTTCGGCTGCTTAGCCTGAGGCTTGGCATACATATTAATTTTTTTTAGCACTTCCTCCACAAGTTGCTCCTGGCTGACAGCTACTTCTCCTTTCGGTGATGTCTTAGCTGACTTGCTTCCACTTTGTTGTGAGGATGAATCGTCATCAAGATCCTTGAATTCACCCTCCTTGTAGACCGCACAATTGTCTACAAGGTAAAGAGCCTCCTTAGTTAACTCATTTAACATCGTGCTCCTCTTCATATGTAAGTCCTTCTGGAGATTTGCGTTTCTTAGTCCTTGAATAAATATAAGCATAAGTCCGGACTGAGTAGGCAGTTCTTCCACAGGGCAGAACTTCACATATATTTTTAGTCGTAGGGCTATCTTTCACACAGATTCCCATTCTTTCTGTTTGAATTTATGGATTTGTGAAACTGTATTATGAGCTATCCCCCTTTGTGAGATTTCCTCAATAAATTCGTCAAAAACCTCCTTCATAAACTCAAAATCTCTACGCTCCACAGAGTCAAACCAAGTAGCTGCATCCTCTTCTAGGGTAAGCCCAAACCCTGCAAATTGAGTAGGGAAGTCCAAAACTTCTTCAGCTCTAATTACACGCACAAAAGTTGCTACATAATCCCTAGGATCTCTGTTTCCCGCGTATTTCTTGTTTACCCATTTTTGCACCTGAGAAGGTCTAATTATACGATGGTCTACAAATCTCATCAATGGTTCTCCTCGTCCTACTCGATATACCTCCTCTAACCTTCGGTAGTGAGAGGGTTCCTCTCCGAGAGGTGTTCCTAAGCCATAATTTCTGATGGTTGTTGCAAGAGGTGGTTCATCTCTTATAACTCGTTCTATGGGTTTTCTTCCGGGCTCTGTCGACTCTTGAGTTTTTGCCTTACTCTCGCCTTGATATCGTGAATAGAGTGGTGGTTCTTATAAATCTCTTAGTCCTCTTGGCTGGATAACCATCTCTATTTCGGTCTTGTTCTAATGTCGCACTTTGTTAAAGCCATGCCTGCAATAACGGTTGGGTTGCTTGTTGGTTCTGGTAGTTGAACATCTGTTGTCGGTTAGAATGTGATATTGTCTCGTACTCTTCTGAAAATGGGTTTGTTGACTTGCTAGGGGTATAGGTGGACCTTGGTACTTCTTCGGGGGCATATGTTGATGTTTCTGGAATTGTTGCCTTTTCTAACTCATCTGGGAGAATTCGTTGGTATTTTCACATGTACCTGTCAACAAAAATGATATCCTTCCCCATAGCAATTTCGTAAGAGAATAAGTAAAGAACCTTGTCTTTGCTTAATTCATTTGGGTAGGGCTCTTTGCATCGAAAATAAGAGACTACTCCCTCGCTCTCATGCTTGTAAATTCCCACATTCTCATCATAGGTAGAGACCCTGGTTGTTTTTTTATCATACATAAAAAGAGCTCCAGGTCGATCAATTTTTGGAGGCGGCTCTTGAGCCTCTGAGACCATTTTTCCTTTTGCCACATTACCTCCATATCTGTTGTAATGCTCAGGGTTACTAACTATCAGATAGTGGTTCCCCATTTTGTCTCGGAATCTATCTCCATCATCATAGACTCGAATTATCTCCAGTATGTGAGAAGGTCTTTCTTCTATACAAATACCCTTGCATCCCCGATAGTCAGAATAAACTAGGGCTCCCCTAGAGTTTGTTCCTTCTAAGAAGATTATAGTGAACTTGGTATCGTTCAAAGGGTTTTGGGAGGTACTTCCTCCTAGTATTGGTCCTTCATCGGAGAAACCTCCTGGCTGTTGACTACCCATCATAAAGAAGGACTTATCTGATGAATTGTCAGTATCACTACCCTCCTCAATGATTGGGGCTAATGGATCTAGCCTTGCCTGGGTTACACTTTCTTCAATGGATACTAAGCTACCTTGATCACCTACCACTTTTTGGTTTCTGGGAATGTGTCTTCTTGATCTTAAATTCATCAAACTTAGCAAATCAATTTATCACAAATCCAACCACTCACCTGGCAAGGGATCAATTTCCGCACAACTTCTTGCCTTGCCCCGTTGAATATACTTGTACACAAGCATTTAATTTCGGCAATCGAATCAAAGCATTTAACCACTAGAGGTGGTCTTAGTAATGATTGGTATAGCTGGAGGGTTAACCTCAACCACTAGTGTACTCTATACACATCGGATGTTCTTGATTAGGTCTGCTAATCTGGAACTGTACTTTACCCGAGTGTTTGTCAGTCTAGAGGTAAAGTCTTAATTCCGTCTTTGCTCCGTCAAAAGGTCAAACAAGGTCCAATTTCACTTCTGAAAGAAGTTCTGGAACTCTTAAGTCAATTGGAACATCACTCTATGTCCACAGTCAGATTTTGACTTCAATAAGACCCTGTAGACATCCTACGCGTAGCATGTCTACCTGCTCTGTTTTGACTGAAATTTTCACTATAGATTCCCGTTGATGTGCTGAGTCCACAGCTGTTCTCACTTTTTGATTTGGACACCTATAAGCTGGCCAACTGATCAGAAATCTGTTCCAGCAGCCTGATGTTGATTTGACCAGTCAAATCAACACCAATTTGGACCAAAATTGACTAGGAGGCTTGCCTAAGGCTATACAACACCTTGTTATGTCCACAGCAGTCAGATTTTGACTTCAATATCATGCCTGTAGACATCCTACGCGTAGCATGTCTACCTGCTCAAAATTGCTCCAAATGCAAACCACAGACTCCTCTTGAGGTGCTGATCACTCTGGTATGCTCAAAGTTGACTTTGGAGTGCTAAATCATTGTGAACACATCCTATGTGTAGGATGTCTAAGTGCTTTGTTTGACTCTACACTTGAGCCACAGCTTCCCCTTGATGTCAGCAACCCAATGCTATGCTTAGATTTTAGTTTGGATTTCAAAAGACCCCAAATTTAGCTATTCTAGCCTTTTTCAGTCAAAAATGTTGAAGTCTGCTTAAAACCCAATTTTCTCACCCAATTGAGATGAAACCTTTCTCATGCACTCAATAAATCATGTAGATCATGCTCATGAAGACATCCTATGGTTTTGGTCTTTAAAATTATGCCTTGGATCCAATTTGGGTAAGATGTCTGGCAATTTTCGTCTTTTGGCCTTATCCTGTCAAGATATGGTCAAGTTCCCCCTTCCAAGTGAATATAGGGTAATTGCTACCTTCTAAATACACTGGTCAACTCAGATTTTCAAAATTCTCACCAGAACACCCTGTAGACATCCTACACGTAGGATGTCTACTGCTCCTATTCTCTGACTAAAGTGCTACTTTGCCTTCCCTATGCTCTCAGCAAGTGCCAATATGCCTTACAAGTGCAAAAATATGCAAATTTATCTCAATTTAAACATTTTTTGAACTTTTACATTTTCTGAGTCCGCCTTTTAGCTTTTGGGCAATCCAATAAGGGAAAAACACTCAAGTCTATATGTTACTAGGGTGAAACCCACCCTCTGAACACACAGGTGACCTCAGTTTCCCCAAATTCCTTGCTAAAAACCCCCCTGGAGACATGCTACGCGTAGGATGTCTACTGTCTTAAAATTTAAATTTTTTTCTGGCAGAAGTACTCCCTATGCTCTACAGCTCTCTCAGAAATACTCACGAAAACTTTTGAACTTCAATTCAGCTTCTAAACACTCTTTTCCGTCTTTTACAGCTCTTTGATGAGCCTAACAGCAAATATAACATGCATGAAGTGCTCCAGATCATAAATCATGATGTCCTACTTACCCTACTCCTACTCATCATGTGAGATGGTGATTTTGGTGTCTCGGTTGCTTCCTGGCCTCCCCGGACTCTCAAGCTATCCTTCCACCGCCTCTACCACTCCAACTCCAAATCTCCTACTTAATACTACCTAAGTCAAAGGATCCAGGCCATACACACGCTCCTCCCTAGACTCCTCCTAAGACCTAGAGAGTCCCCCACCCTCTGATCCTATCTAAATGTAAAATAAGACTATGGCAATCCAGAGAATCCCTATCCTCAAGGACTAGTCTCGGTCACCTACCTAGGGTTTTCGTCCCCGGCAGCGGCGCCAATGTTGGTGGATACGCCGCGACGGACGTCAGCACAACGAGAACTCACCTAACAAGATTTGTGAGCTAAGGAAAAAGCTCGACCCGCAGGCGCGTGGAAGCAAGCATAGGGTGTCAACCTACACTCGACCGACTATTGACTACTTCCTACAAAGGTCTCTACCCAATGTCTAAGTTACACAAGAGGAGATTTCCTACAACGCTTTCAAGAGCCAAATACCCATCAAACATTCTCGAAACGCTATGAAACTTGAGGGAAATCCTATTAACACCAATAGGTCGCTCTCCCTAAGGTCCGTGACCAAAACCCCAACCCTAAACACCCGGTGCAAAATCACGTAGGATGTCTGATAACCACGGAAGAGGATGGTAAGGATGTAATGAGCGTTCCATCCCATTACAAAAAGTATACTCTCCAAAATAAAAAAAGAATCATTGAGCAACCTGTTAGGGAACTACGAAAACAGGGTGAGTCTTATGAAGGACCTGAAAACGCTAAAAAGATAGATTTGGTTGAACCAGGAGAAGAGCCTAGACCTGCTTACATTGCAAATGACCTAACAAAAGAAGAAGAAGAGCTTTTGCTACGCTTGTTAAAGGAATACCGAGATATATTCGCTTGGTGTTACAAGGATCTCAAGGGTGTTGATCCAGAAATCTGTCAACATACCATACCCATGAGAGATGATGCGAAACCAAGTAGACAAAGGCCATACGCATATAACGAAACATTTGCCAAGAAGATAAAAGAAGAGATTGAAAAGCTAAAGGAAGCCGAATTCATTTACAAAATTGAACACAGATATTGGGTGTCTCCAATTGTGGTAGTACCCAAGAAGAATGGAAAATTACGAGTGTGTGTTAATGTCAAAAAAGTGAATGCAGGTACTATTAGAGACAACTTTCCTCTTCCAATCACTGAGCATGTTTTAGAACGAGTTGTAGGACAAGAACCTTACAGCTTCTTAGATGGATTTTTGAGATACAATCAACTTTTGGTTAACCCAAAAGATCAGCATAAAACTGCTTTTGCAATAGAATGGGGTATACTTGCCTATCGGGTTATGCCGTTTGGGTTAACTAATGCTCCAGCCACATTTCAAAGGTTGATGAGCCATGCTTTCAAAGAATATCTTAGGAAATTCTTAGAAGTATATATGGATTATCTATGCGTACATTCATCAATCCGGGCTGATCATTTTGAACACCTCAAAAAGGTATTCAAAAAATGTAGACTTTATAGGATGTGCTTAAATCCTAAAAAGTGCACATTCATGGGTAGACAAGGAAAATTTCTTGGACATATAGTGTCTAAAAATGGCATAGCTACTGATATTGAGAAGATTCATGTCATTGTTGTTTTGCTTAGACCAACAACAGTCAAGGGAGTACAAACCTTCATGGGACATTGTGGATATTACCGATGGTTCATCTACATGTACGCTATTATTGCAAAACCCATGTATAGCTTGATTACACACTTTGAGTGGATCGAGGCATGTGAAGAATCCTTCATGAATCTTAAGAAATCTCTCACCTCATCTCCAATATTGAAAGCACCAGATTGGAATAAGATATTCCATGTGCATGTAGATGCTTCCAATTTTGCTATCGATTGTATACTAGCTCAACCAAGAGATGGGAAAATTGACTTTCCTATTTCTTATGCTAGCCGACAATTGAACATGGTGGAAAAGAATTACACCACCACCGAAAGGGAAGGATTAGGAATGATCTATGCCGTTACAAAGTATAGACATTACCTATTAGCCAACAAGCTTGTGTTCTTTGTAGACCACCAAGCTTTGTTATATTTAGTCAACAAGCCATGCAGCAGGAGGATAGTGAGATGGTTCATCATTCTTCTAGAATTTGATTTCATTGTGGTTGTAAAAATTGGCACTACACATAAACGAGCAGATCATTTGTCAAGGATTGTTTCAGGAGAATCACCTAAAGGGGTAGATGATGATCTACCAAATGCTTATTTGTTCTCCATGGAAATGACACCTAGATGGTTGAAAAACGTTGTGTCATTGATGACAATAGCCCAAGTGGATTCGCAAATACCACTTCCTATCACAATCGGATTAATCGAGCAATCGGCTATGTATCAATTACTAGTTGGTAGGCTACACAAAAGAAATTGAGACGGGATATTGCTTTTATGCATTAATCCTGAAGAAAAAGAACAGTACCTAAGTCAAGAACATGTTACCATAGTAGGACTTCACTTTGCGGAATACCAAACTATGCAATGAATCTTGAAACTTGGAGTATTTTGGTCGACTAGGAGGAAAGATGTTAGATCTTTTGTAAAGGATTGCCCTCGATGTCAAAAACAAACACCCATACCTCATGTAACACTGTTTCAAATGTCACATGTTCATAAGTGGAGTAACTATATAGTTACTTACTTATCAAGCCGAACATTTCCTAAGGATATGAGTAAACGCCGTCAAAGAGCAATTGAAACTGAAGCTAGAGACTATGCTCTTATTGGGAACCAATTGTATCGGAGAGGTAAGGACCAACATTTGCGTCTTTGTGCAAATGAAGACGAGTATATTCCGATTATAGAACAAGCACATGCTGGATTAGCTAGAGGTCACTTTTCTAGTGAGACCACCGCAAGAGCAATCTTGATGGTAGGCATATGGTGGCCAACACTTTTTGCAGATGCTAAAGAATATGTTCGAAGGTGTGATGCTTGTCAATGAGCAAAACTGCCGACATGTATAGATAGCATACCCTTAAGACCAATAATAGGAGCTAGAGCTTTCGCAAAATGGGGTATAGATTTGGTTGGACCAATACAGCCACCTGCTTTTAGAACCCAAGCTCAATATATCATTGTAGCTACGGACTATTTGACCAAGTGGCTTGAGGCTAAAGCAACTCAAAAGAATAATGCCAGAACCACTATTGCATTCTTATATGAGTATGTATTCACGAGATATGGACTGCCAATAGAAATTGTCAGTGATCGGGGAACTCATTTCCTCAATGAAGTAATTGAGTATTTGATTAATGAGTTTATGGTCATCCATAACAAATCAGCTCCCTATCATCCACAAGCAAACCAACAAGCTGAGCATACGAATAAAAATTCTTAGCTCGGTGCTTACTAAAGTGGTTAGTTCAGGAAGAACGGACTAGGAAATGAATCTCCGTGCAGCTCTATGGGCTTATCGAGTTTCATTCAAAACAGCTTTAAATACTACACCCTTTAACCTTGTTTATGGTCTGGATGCCATACTGCCAATAGAATTTCTATTGCCGACATTAAGGGTAGCACAGAATCTCGAGTGGATTGGATATGAATTGTCAGAAAGACTTGAAGATTTGGAAAAGCTAGATGAGCAAAGGCTAACGGCTATAGCTCACATCTATGCACAAAAGCGAAAACAAAAACAGTTTTTTGATTTCCACTTAATCACAAAAATCTTCAAGAAAGGGGACTTAGTTTTAGTCTATTCCCTTAAGCAACACATTCCCATGTTTAAGAAAAAGGGAAACGGATCATTTATCATTGAAGATGTATCTCCAAGTGGAGCAGTAAAATTGTCCACCCTAGATGGTGAACCAATGGCTAATTGGATTAGTGGATGTCGTTTAAAGATATACAATTTGCCGCTAACTAATGAATTGCTAGAAAGAATGCATGCAGCCAAGCAAAGGAAGATTAAACGACAACAGATAATTGATGAAGCCCAAGAGGAAGCTCGGCTTTGGGTACTCAAAAGGAAAGCTGCTCTCAAGAATCAATAGATACCGATTCCCATCAACACTCTGGAAATAGATGACCGACAATGGGAATTACCTAAAGACGTAGTTTCAACAGATGATGACTGGTTAGACAGAATGGACCTATGCATCAAAGTACAACTCAACAATCATAGCACCAATGCTTTGATTGACACAGGGGCTAGAGTAAATGCAGTCAGTTATTCCACATACAAGAAGACAACAAGTCAGACATTGACAGCTGGAATAGCCACAATCAAAGGATGCAACAAGAACCCAACCCCAACATTGGGAGTAGTCAACTTGAACGTGATAGTACATGGATGTTCATGTCCTCATCAGTTTGTATGCTTGCCAGATGAACACATGAATGAGACGATGATTCTTGGAATTCCCTGGATACGGACATACAAAGCAATACCAGATTGGGATACAAACCAACTAAAGTTATCACCTAAAGATGGACAACTCATAGTTCCAATTGCACCAAGCAAGGAGGAATGAAAAAGAAGCAATCAGCAGACCAAATTACCTTCTCCATTACCCCGACAAGCAAATGCTACAAGTAGCATGCAAGGAGTCTGGAAAATTTGGGTACCAAAAGCACACCTTAAGGATAAGCCGATTCAAATTTGGATTCCTAAAACTTCATCAACAAAACAAAAGAAGGTTCTAGGGGTTAAAACACAGAGACGAGCATCTCCGAGCAAGGAACTTAGCATGAAATTGGTTTGGAAGAAAAAAGAGCACTTATCTTCTCCACAAACTGTAGAACCAATCAAGCAATGGCGAGTTAAGTCTCAAAAGAATCCATCACACCATACAGTAAACAAGCAAACCAATCTACCAATGGCGAGAAAAAGCTCGACAACAAACAAAAGTGCTACCAACAACTCAAGCAATCAGAATTCTGAAGCATCCTGATGGTACAATCAAACAGAGAGCACATAAGCTACAATCTTTGCTCTTTAGAAGACATCAACAACAAACCTCAACATCACAAACCCTTGAGTTAATTACTTAAGACCCAGCTCTTGCACAGCTTAATGGTTTGAATTGCATTGATCTTCAAAGCATGGTAGAGCCAACCACGGCTATGCATAGACACAATTGTTCAACCCATGCACACAGTCGTTCTGGAGTACGCCATCTAGGAGGGGTGGAAGAGCACTAAGTACTAAGTAATTAAGGGCAATGTTTGGAAAGGGAGAAAAAAGTTCGATGTTAACGTGTGATTTATTGCAAAATTACCTAATAATGCCCTTATAATTCATCATCAAGGGAAAATTCACTGATAATATCTTCCCGATGAGTGTAAATAGTGTATATACTATCAAAAAATCATTAAAAATAGTCCTTTTTGGGTATTTTTCATCATTTTTTGTTAATAATGAGACTTAAAAATAGAAAATTCTAATAAAAAACAATAAATCTATGTTTTTCAATGGATTCTATTAATTATTGGATTTTCACTTTACTTTTCAGAGCATTTTGTTATTTTCTTTGATTTTTTTAAATAAACAAGTCAAAATTTAAAAAATAAGTAGCGGGGAAGCTTAGATGGAAAAACAAAAGACACGATGGTGATAAGAAAGTCAAGGCGGACATGCACAAAAATTTTCAATGAAATTAGAAGATGGAAGCGGGAAGCCTAAATTAGACTGGCGAGGCCTACTTTTGCAAAATTCTTGCAGAATGAGCTACAGGAATCCGATCAAGGAACTTTTTGAGTTTAACATAGATTTCATGGCCTAGTAGGACTAACGAGGGAATCTGGGAAAAATTTGTTCGGGAAGTCCGGGTATAGAATATCCAAGGTAGGCTAAAACCACCTCATTTCCACTTGTAGCCTTTTCAGAGAGAGATTTCAACCTCTTTCGCGCGACTTTTCCGGAGTCCACAGTTGACCGTTTTCAGAGCCGTCTCACACGAAACATGAGGGGTAAGTTCTTTACTCATCAATGATCCATTTTGTACGGCCGGTAGCTAGTCTAAAGCCCTAGAAAAAACCCTAGAAATCGAACAGTGCACGAAGACCTACGACCAAAAACTGACCATAGCAGCCTGTCAGCTCAACCTAATCATATGGGATTTGAACCATAGCATACCCTAATATAATAAAACCTTTTTATATCATCAGTTGACCATTCGCAGGGGTCCAGGGGGTATCCAGTAGAAAAGCTAGGTTTTTGGCGAATGTCAGAATTCTGATCTGACTCCACAGATAGCTTGCGTACGAGGTTCATATACAATGTATATGATTGGTTTGGTAAAATCGATCAAGCAAAGCCCTCGAAAAGCAGAAAATGGCTCGAAGGCTACAAAGCGTCAAATTCGACATACGGGGTCAAATTGACTCCAAATGAGCCAGAATTGGACAAGTTGTTTCACGACTATGTTGCGGACAAGTCCAAAGCCTCAAAGTTGACTGAACAACCCAACAGGCAGTGTAGTCACAAAAAACGGTGATTTCAGAGTCGACAAAGCAGAAAGTGATGCCGGCATGACCAAATTTGACCAAATTCAATTTAAGACTTGTTTTAGGTGTATAGAATGTGTCTAGGTCAAAATTTGTAAGGTATGCAAAATTTTTGTCACTGCTTTAAATAATCGCGATTATTTACTTTTGCATCAGTTTTACTTGGAAATTGTCACATCTCCTCACCTATCATGTGTACACACCTAATACATGCCAAAAATCAAGTATGAGCGCACCTATAACTTAGAAAATTGCCAAAAAACGCAAAGAGGTCCTTGCAAGTCAATTTTTGGGTTATGGATAACATTTTCTTGATCCAAATCACCTCATATCTCATACACAGGCTCTATACAATGCCTAGAACCAGTTTGTACCAAAAAATGTCAATTTTGGAAGAAAAGTTAATAATCACGATTATTTACTTTCTAGCCTAAATTTGAGAGTTTTGATATTTTGCCATCATACATCCAAAGTACATGATGTGTTAAGCCCACTAGCGAATTTTGAACCAATTTGGAGCTCAAAATCTCAAATTTCCGTTATATCTACTGCTTCAAAGACCTAAAGCCAACATCTGGTACCATTTACACCCTATGCAGCCCATATTTCACTCAGAGTATGTATTTGGTATATACTTCAAGCCTATGAAACCAAGTTTGCAAAAAGTTAATTTGCTAAGCTGTAAATAATCGCAATTATTTACTTTGGTTGTAAAAACTTGTTTTGACTTTTCAGTTTTGTTCCTTGCATGTTTTTATGCATCTATTCTTGTTCAGAAATTGATTTGAAGAAAATTGGACCAGTATTGTCAGCATTTCAGACTAAAGGACATTTCAGAGAAAATTCTGACAAATCTACTAACTTTGCACTCTATTCACTGAACAGGAGCCATGCAAGCAGCAGAGAGGGCCAAGAAAAAGCTCAACCAGAAGAAGAAGTTGCAGGAACTGCCCGCCTATCAATTAGACCCAGATTCAGTCAAGGTAGCCAAAGTAGCATACCTCTCTAGAGAACAGCTAGAAGAACATCATACCACAGTCTTCACCGGTGGCAGGTTCAAGAGTGAAGAGGGACATCAGGTGGAGTGAAGAGGGACATCAGGCAGGTTCAAGAGTGAAGAGGGACATCAGGTTCAAGAGTGAAGAGGGACAGCTCACCGTAAAGGCACAGTAGCGAGAGCTCTAACAACGAGGAGAAGAGAGCGAAGAAGAGAAGAAATGAAAAGAAAAGTTGTTGTTGTCCACCAAGAAGAGCCCGCGCAAAAAAAAGCTCGTTATGAAAGAGAGAAACAGGCCTACCAGTGCAGCACACAAGCACAAGGGAAGGACCCAGAGAAATGGGTACCTAGCGGACTTAAAGGCCCAAGAACAAAGCACCACACCAGAAAAGAGGCGGAGGATCATATTGAAACTTTGGAGAAACTCTACCAAGAAGTCGAAGCCCTCAAGTTGAAAGAAGTCGAAGAAGCGGCTAGAAAGGCGAAAGAGGCGGGGGAACAAAGACAAGCCGAGGAGACGGCTAGAGAGGAAACACAAGAGCAAGGCTATGAGTCACCCAGACCCACTTCACCGCCCACGAAACAGCAGGACCCTCCTATGCCAAGCCCACCACGATCACCTGAAAAGGAGAAAGAATCTGAATCTACTAAAGAAACCGAATTTGCACAAGAAACTGACCAACAAGAGAAAGCCGCCGAAGCTACAAAAAATCCGAAAGAGCAAAAGATAGAGGAATCCACACAAGAAGCCACTGCTACACAGGAGCAGCAACAATAGAAAGAATCTGAGCCAGAAAAGGAAGTGAGCTCGGCACCCAAAGAGACTACTCAATCTAAGCCAACACCATCACCTTCCACACAGCAAGAAACAACCGAGGCATCCACAAAGCCTCAGGATGACAAAGAAAAAGACCAACCCTCTACCTCCACTCAAGAAGAACCACCAGCTACGACACAGCAAAGAGACACTCATGAGGCTGCAGACACATCAACCCAGCTGGCAAGACAGGAGGATTGGCAGTCAAACGATGAGGTAATAGTGCAAGTGAATGAATATGCAAGGCAAATGCAAGATATGACAGAGAGACTCCGTTCAGCAGCACTTAGCCGCAGCACAAAGGCCAAAGAGCTTGAGATGGTGATTGACGTTCTCCAAGGAGAGTTGGAAGATAGAATGACTATCATCACCGATCTCCAGAGGCCAGTGCTGGAGATGAAAGCTGAAGCTGAACAACATCAGTTAGCAAAAGATCGTCAACAGAAAGAAATGGAAGAGTTAGGTGATGTGCTCACCAAACTAACAGATGCTTTCAAAGCTAAAGACGAGCAGCTGACAGAAGTTACAAATGAACTTCTTATGACATCCTTGTCAGCTCAAAAAATTCAAGTGCAATTGGATGTTGCCAATGCCTCCTTACAATACTCTGAACAGAGAATAAATGATCAAGCAATCTTCTTACGGCAAATCAGATAAAATCCAACAGTGGCCTCGATCAAAGGAACTGATGAAGTGTACAAGGCACTAGAAAAGAAGAATAAGGACCTTTAGTTAGAATTGAAGCTGGAGCAATCACAGCGTAGAGACTTGGCTTTAATGTGGGTCTAGAGAGAAGAAGAGCTCCTAAAGGAAATAGCAGAGCTCAAGAGAGTCAACCAACTCCTGAGGGAAGGAAAGACTGGTACGTAGGAAGAGGCGGGCCCTTCAAAGCCGCCACAGATAGAGATACCCTCGGTCTCCTTTGTTGAGTTTGAGACACAGTCAACAGCAAAGCCGATGAACAGGATTTTCAAATTGACATCACCGATGCAGACACAGTGCCTATGGTCCAGCTATCAAAAGCTGAGGAGGACGCACTGAAACAGAAGATCACCCAAGAGGTGGATGAGCAGTGGAAAGCCGCAATGGATTGGGAGTTGAGAGTTCTACACTCTGTCAACGTCACTCAAGTTACTCCCAATCATATCAATGCACAATGGCATCATCAATCCCTGCCATACCCTCTCATAAAAGTGGAACTACTGCAGGTAAAAGAGAGGTTGTACAAAGACATGCAAGAAGAAGGCGCAGATAAAGACCACCCAAAGTGGAGGTTGAGCTGGTTGAACAAGAATCCGAGATATTTGATTCTGTTCACAAGAGCACCTACAACCCTGCAAAGAGATCTCACATTTTGTCCGGTATCGAGAGTAAAAACATGGCAAGAGCATGAAGCACTTACAAAGAAGTGGCCAACTTGGCTGAACTATCCCAGACTGCCAGCTCCAGAGAAAGAAGAAGCAATAGAGGAATACATGGTGAAAACCCTAACGGGCGCCATGTCTTTCTTCAAAAGTCTACCAGATCTCTCATGCACAATGTTATACAAGATATGCCAAATACTGCTCACTTGCATTGAAGTTTTTCATGAACCAGAGCAAGCAGGCACCCCATGGATGTCATTCCTTGAGGGAAATAAAGGTTTGTGCTATGATCTCAGTGGTTAGCCTTCCAAAGGAGTACTCTATGGCTTCTACGCCTGGTGTATGTTCTTGCCATCACATAATATGTTGGCGTTCGAGGAAGCTTTCTACACGGGATTCTTTACCTGGCGAACGAAGATATTTGCGCCAGTGATCAACAACCTCACATCCAAGTTTGTAGGCTACTCAGCGGTGGAGCTTAAGAACAGAGTAACCATGCAGTTTCTGCAAGTGCCAGATAAAGAAAGAAAAATCAAACACCAGAAAGCACTAAACACGCTTAAAGACCGACTCGCCAGTCGTCAGCCCGAAGACTATTTCAACCCATAAAGTTGTGTCAAGGGACGACACAGGCGAGGAGGGGGGAAATGGTAGCAGCAAGCTAACACGGACAACATTTTTCTGAGTTCTCTTTGTAAAACACTTATTATTTTGATAATACGAGAATACTGTAACTTCTATTTTCTCAAATAAACTCTATAATTAATGAGCCGGGGCTACAAGCTTCTAAATTGTATCAGCCAGTCATTACCCAGCTTTGGTAGAGCTCCAGATTATTAGTTTTGACCACCCAAAAACCTTGGCTAAGGTATAAAAGACAATTTTTGTAAGTTTTTTAAAAAGTTTTTGGATAAGAAATACACAGCGTGAGCTAACGGCGCTCACTCCTCTCCTTCTCACGCTTCCTACTCCCTCCCCGGTTGTCACATTGCAATTACGTTTGTTGCATTGCAACCGTAGGTAAGAGCTCTGCGCATTGACGTAAGTAGTTCACAATAATTCGTAGCTTTTGGCGTCGCCGCGACCCGTGGCCTAATTTCATCATAACTAGGAATTTATACTTTTAAATCAAAAACTAAGCATAGGCGGGGTATTGGGGCATCATTGCTAAGCATTTAGATGCATTCTAGGTCGAAAACGGCTAGGTCAAAAATCCAATGCTGTTAATAATCGCGATTTTGGAACTTGACCTAAAGTGGGGTTTGAGACCGTAAGCACGTGTGCTTAGGTCTTATAAACATGTCCTAGAAGTTTCGTTACATTTGGATGTCATTTGATGTTGTAACAGATGTGATTTGTTTGCCGATGAGCGATTGGCTTTTGGTGATTTCAGTCACTTGAGTGTAGCTTGAGCTAGATGCGAGTTGTTAGTTGTTTTCCGAGAGATTGAAAACCTCTTGTAGCCTCTATGCACTAGTCAAGTCAGCTTCATCCCATGGATTGACAAATTAATCGTGGTTCTCGCTAATACTGCAATAAGATAGGATGGTGAGGTTAGACATGCGTCCCACACTTGATGATTGGGTTTTCATGTCATGATCTCACAACGTCTCTTCAATCGTAGTATGAGCATAAATTAAAATTGTGTTATTTATACCATCTTCCTTTTGTAACAAGTGGAAAAATCACGTTCTTTAATAAATATTTTTCCTTGATTAGATATATGGCTCACTTGGTATATTGTTTGCTTGGAAAAGTTTGCTCGGTGTTTGGTAAAACTCTTTGAAAGGCGAATTTATGAATGAATGTCCTCTTTCTCGTGCATTGCTCTACATAGTCTCTCTCTCTCTCTCTCTGTGTCTCTCTCTCTCTCTCTCTCTCTCTCTCTCTCTCTCTCTCTCTCTCTCTCTCTCTCTCTCTCTCTCATTCTCATGTCTATAAGATAAGCACTACGCTTTGTAACCCACATATAATACCTTCTCAGCCTCAACACCCAAATCAAGTCCCCAACCCTAAAGAAATATCCTTCAACAAATATCTACAATAATGAAGACCTAACACAAAAGCTTCTTGATTATTCACTACCTTTTATATCTATAATTATTTTCTATTACAATCCTTAAAGTAGCTTGCTATGTCTTCTCTCCATGTACTCTATCATTCTTAATCTCCTCCATCTCTAGGAAGGTACACATAAGGACCCCATGTGCTTATACCAAAGTTAATTTTTGACATGTTATTTTTTAAACTTTTAAATTTATAACCTTTTTATATTTTATATTTTATTTATGTTTGCTTGCTTGATGTTAAAGTCAAGCCATTACAATTTTTAACTAACTTGTTGGACCTTGTTTCCTTGGGAGTTTTCCCCATTGGTCACCCAAATATTAATACCCTAGTTACTTTGTTAAGTATAGGGCTCAGATCAAACTCTTTCTCTCACATCATGGCTAAGTGCTTGCACTCAATTTAAAGAGAAATCTACTGATATTAAATGAAAAGTGACACGAGACCATGAACAAGACACTCAAGGCTATTTTCAGCAACCAAGCAATGATGCTCTTTATACCACAAAAGCATAACAAGTTCTTGATGGGCTCTTCCTATCGTAATGTCATCCCTTGGTGCAGGGTATGCCCAACATTGTTGTGGCTAGGAAGCACTATGTTTTCTTCATTGGAAGCAAAGGCAAGGCCTCTCTCCAAATGCAATAACCTATCTTGCACCTTGAATGCAAGAGGGTGACATGGGGGAGAGAATTCATGATGGGCTGCTAGCTAGAAGCTATTAGAGAACGATGTCGTGCTTTGGTCAATATCTATGCCAAATGTGGTTCCCTCATGAAAGAATAAAAAGTTCTTGATAGGCATCCTCTCCAAGATGTTTCTTTCTTGGAGCAAGTTGATTGCAGGATACACCTATCATGAATGTGGCAATGAAGCTCCATGTTGTTTTATTTCGATGCAAAGGGAAGGCATGTTTACAAATGCAATCACATGTGCTCGAGTCTTGAAGGTTTTTTTCTTTAGATGCAAAGTAAAGGCCTTTCTCCAATGCAATTATCTATGCTTGCATCTTGAAGGCATGAGGCCTTATGCAAGACCTTAACATGGGTGAGAGGATTCATGATGAGTGTAGCAAGGCTACAGTATTGCAGGCATGGACAGACAATTAGTTGTAGTTGGGTTGGGCTAAGTCCACACTGGATGGACTTTTGCCTGGGCAGTGACACGTGGCAGACATACTGGTGGTGTTTTATCGAACGTGGGGCTAGATCACCACGACCACAGTTTTGAGATAGTCTTAGTTGGTGGATTAGATATTTGTGAGTTGTTGGTGGCTCTTTATGGTTGTATAGATCCGTAGCTATTGGGGGTTTTGATTGTCCACTTTGTATGGTTTAGCGTCTAGTCTCGAGTCCTGAGTCTAGAGGTCTACACGACACTCGCACTCTCCCTACACATTGGATCCTCGACACCCCATTGTACCTTGAGTCCTGAGCTTGGAGTTGTGTGTGCTGCCAACTAGAGTTATATGGTTCTTTGAGCTTGTCGAGTTTCATTGAGTTGAGTCTGCAATTGTGTTTTGAGTCCTGTCGTGTCTTGAGTCATATTCCACTTCTGTGTTTGAGTCATATTCTTGTGTGATTGTTTCTTCTGTTGGAGTGAGGTTTCATGCATATTATATTGAGGAGCACCCACTCTAGAGAGCACAACACCTTTTCCTCGCTACAGGTGCTCTCTTTTTTGGCATGCCCGGTGGGACCTTAATTGAAGTCTCACTTTATTGCACCTTGCGCCGACATGTCGAGGACCTAGCTAATTAAGATTAAGCTCTTGTCTGTGTTTTTTTGAGATCTCTAGTCTAGTTTGGTCTTGTCTTGCTTCCCTCGACCAGCTTGTTATAGTCTCTTGTATTGGTCTAGCTATCTCTCGTCCAGGTCTAGCATGGTCTCATTCAAGTCTAGCCAAGGGTCTAGTCACTCATCCTGTTCTAGCTATCTCTTGTCTAGGTCTAGCCAGGTCTCATCCAAGTCTAGACAGGGGCTCTAGTCACTCATCCTGGTCTAGGGGAGCCTAGTCCAGTGTTTAGTCATGTCATGCCCCGAAGCTTGGGTGGACTCTTGGTTACTATATGACACATCCAAGGCAGACAAAGGAGCAACAAAGTCCACTACTAAGTCCTCTGAAGTACTACCACAGAAAGCATCAACCATTTGTGCCAAGTAGAAGTCCACCAGCCCCGTTATCGCTACCCTCTTCTCATACAACTGCCTCTATTCCCTCAACGAGTTCTACACCTCTCCTCTCACCTTCCCGAGAAAAGTGCTCGACAAGTGTGTTACAGCAAGCCCTTGAGCACCACCAGGCTCCTCAGCAGATGTCCATGGAGGAGCTCACAAGTTTCCTGGCTAAGGTAAATATAAAGTTTCCAACTTTCAGAGGACACTCCACAGAGGATGCATATGACCATGCCAGGAGATTTGTCTCCCTTTTAGGGGTCGTGGGCTGAACAGAGAAGACATATTTACCTAGTGCTCTTCCCATCAACATTGGATGGCTTAGCCGATAAATGGTATAGTCAGTTTGCTGAGAACCATTTTGCAACTTGGGCTACATTAAGATGGAGGAGACTTCCAAGAAAAAGTTTTGGATGAGCTGGCCAACCTAATGCTCCATCCCAATGAGACTTTTGTAGAACTCATGACTAGAACAAACTCAGAGAAAGTCTCCAACCTAAAGCCACTCTTGAGGAATTTGTTGCTAGTGCTACTAGGATAGAGGGGGCAATAAGGTTGTTCAACGACTTTCCTCAAGTAGAGTCTACCTTTGTACTCTTGAAAAGTCCATCTGACCCCTTAACTTCTTTACGTAGGGAACTAGAAGCCCTAAAGCTACAACGGGCTCTTCAAGAGGTGAGGTCCTTCTCTCTTAGACACGAGAAGCCACCACATCACGAGGCGCTGTAATAGATCAAGCGTGAGTTAGACGAGCTCATGTCTCAACAAGAGACTAAAGCTCTGGTCTAGTGTAGCTCATGTAGCTCTCCAAGGCACCCTGCACGTCAATGTCCCCTTCGGGCTTATTGCCATTTTTGTGAAAAGGTGGGACATGAGGATAAGGATTTCTACTACCTCAAAGGATTGTGAAAAATACATCAAAGTCTTGGTCATACTCTTTAACAAGGGCTAGCCCTACATCCAACATGCTCTCTCCCTACGGCCATCCAAACCACATACCACCGTTGTTGAACCCCCTCCTATGCAAGGTATGACAAGCACTTTTTTGCCTCACAATTTTTATCATGCCAATGCTCCCTCATCTCCTTAGAGTTTCTACACCTCAGCCTCCACCTCTATGCACCAAGAGCAGAGACCACCTCGTCCCCCATTTCGTCCATCAAATTGGCCCGTTTTATGCTACAATTGCGTGCCCTTTACCCGAAGGGTCCCCTCCTTGTCGTCACTGCCTTGAGGCAAAGGACCACTATAGTAAGGACTGTCCCAAGCAAGGGCATCTGCGTCTTCAAGCCCAAGTGAGAACCAACAAGAGTTCACATTTTCAAATCTCAACTTGATAGCAGTACGTACTATCCCTCAGCCATCCCCTATTACTCATGTGGTTACCCCTAAGGGCATGCCACAACAAGTGGAGGAGCCTGATGGCATCCTCACTCGGGCACAAAGAGAAACTCTTGGTCTCAGCCTTCCAAATGGTCCACTTCGTCCATCTCCACTTCCCCCTCCTAGTACACTTAACCCAGCCGATGAGAAATTCACTAGTGCTAAAGGTTGCCCTCCCTCCATGCAAACTGATATTGATGGGGCCTTTTTGGAAGCAGTGTTTGATTTGCAATATATTAAAATTCCAGAGGAAGCCTAGATCAAAAGCACTAGGCCGACAGCAACAGCAAAAGCCATCTTGAAGACCACCTTTCAACAAGTGTCACTTTATGACATGCTCCACCTCAAGGCAAATCTAAGAAGTGATAACCTTACAGTCATTCAGTCTTTATACCCAGGTGCCCAACCTAGTGGCGGGCACCTCCTTGTTCAGCCCTCAAAGTCCTACATGATTTCCTATCCCACCGCTCCCCTCACCGATTACAAGAGTCCTCATCTCACTGTATCTATTCATGGGCATCAATTCTCTAGTGTCATTGTCGATGGTGGATATGGCATCAATCTGATTCCAGAGTTCACTATGATGGTGTTAGGTATGTAGCCTACCCGCCCTCCTGCCCCCTTCACAGTTACATTGGGTGACCAGAGGACAGTCTACCCAGTGGGCATAGTAGACAAGGTGCCTATGCAGATACGAGACTTCACATTCAACTTGGATTTTGTTGTGGTTCGTCTTCCCCAAGTTGAGGGAGGTTTTCCTTGCTCATCGCTAGACCTTGGTTGCGGCACACAAAGGCACTTCACGATTGGGAAAATGATGCCATGTGGATTCATACTCCTGGCTCCCCTATGCAACCAATTTGACTTGAAGGGGGTATAGATCCGGTGCCATTCATCATAGTTCTTTGTCAGTGGAGGACGAGCCCGACATAAAGTAGCCTACCACACCAGATGGGTTCAACAAAGATCTTCTGCAGTGGTTGGAGGTCACCACATCACTACCTTGTGGCCTTTACTCAACCCTTGCTTGAGGATCCACCCTCTTTCCCTGCTCCTCTAGCTGCGATCAGTGAGCCACAGCGTACAGATGCCAGTGAGATAGTCACTAAGGACCATACTTCTATGGGTCCCTCGCCAGAATTCATCGATCTTGGTGAACCTATCGTACACCACAGAAGGGGAAAGAAATCTCCTTTGCAGGAGTTCACCACCCCCTCACATCTTCCCTTATCCTCCTTTGTACCCGATTCTTCGGTCGTGTCAAGGCCCCCTGCTATGTCTGAGGATTTACCCTTCAAGGAGCTTCCATAAGGCTGGTTACAGGAAGAATGTGATGGTTTTCACATAGATTAGACACCGGCCCATGATGTTTCAAAGCTGCAAGAATCGGCTCAGTCTTCATCCTCTGATGCACCCTCACCGACAACACACGGTCAGAGAAGTCAACCTAGCTGACTCTGATGACCCTCAACACATCCTCCTAGCCTCTTGGTAATGGGTCATCCCGCGCTACTCGATCAAGTAGTCTCATTTATGCACTCCTTTGAAGATTTTTTTGCATGGTCTTACAAGTATTTGGAAGGAATCCCACCAAAACTGGGTGTCCATACTATCCCTCTGGTTGAAGGGGCCAAGCCAGTCAGAGGTCGGGCTTACAAGCTCAACCCCAAGTATGCCGAAGATATCAAGAAAGTGCTAGAAAAGATGCAAGACGCAAGGATCATTGTGTCAGTGGAGCACTATGAGTGGCTATCACCCATGGTCATCGTGCCTAAAAAGCAATCACATAAAATCCGTGTGTGCGTCGACCACCGCACTCTGAATAAGGTAACTATTTCATATGGTTTTCCCACCCCCTTCATTGAGTGTGTGCTTGAAGATGTGGCAAGGCACGTACTATACAGTTTCATGGATGGCTTCAGTGGTTACAATCAGTTAGGCATCCATCCGAGTGATCATATCAAAACGGCTTTTGTGACTCCATGGGGCATTTTCATTTACACAAGAATGTCTTTTGGGCTAAAAAATGCTCCGCCCTCTTTCAATCGCACAGTATATCTCATCTTTTTTCCTTTGCTTACGGATCATCTTCGCATCTTCAGGGACAATTTTTCAACCTTCTCGGGTGCTCAATGTTTGACCTCAGTGGAGAATCTAGAGGAACACCTCGCCCAGCTCTCAGCCATCTTCCTCAGGTGCAAGGAGGCATGTGTGAAGCTCAATCCGAACAAATGTCACTTTGTGGTCACTAAAGATACATTGATGGGCCATGTGGTATCTCATAAAGGTTTAGCACCATACGCAGAGAAGATAGTAGCTATATTGAGGTTGCCTCATCCCATCAATCCTAAAGGTGTTAAAAGATTTGTAGGCCATACAGGTTATCATCACCGATTCATTAGGATGTATGTCGATGTTGCCGAACCCCTGACCCGCCTGACCAGTGCTGTTGTACCATTTCAGTGGTTCACAGCTGAAGCTCTAGCCTTTGCTTACCTGAAAAAGCGCATGACTAAAGCTCCAATTTTGGTAGTCCCTAATTGGTCTCTAACTTTCCATGTACATATTGATGCTAGTCAAACAAATGTGGGTGTTGTCCTCACTCAGCCTAGCAAGGAATTTAAACTTAATCGTCCCATTCATTATGAAAGTAGATTGCTCACCAAAGGTGAGCGCAATTACAGCACTACCGAGAGGGAAGGTTTGGCCATTGTTTATGCTCTTCAAAAAAATTGGCACTATTTATTAGTGGTTCACTTCACAGTTATTAATGATCATCATGCTCTTCGTTACCTGCTAAATAAGCCACAAGTTGCAGGCCGAGTCTGGCGATGGCTCCTTCTATTCCAAGAGTTCAATTTTGAAGTGGTACTTCATCCTGGAAAACGTCATGTCATGGCCGACCATCTCTCTCGCATCCACTCAAGTGAGAAAGATACAGGTATTAAGGACCACTTTCCAGATAGTAGTCTATTTCAGATCGATACAACTCCAAAGTGGTACAGTGATGTTCTATATTTGTTATCCACTCGCATGTTCCCAGAGAATGAGCTAGTGCAATTAGTCGTTGCTAGAACCTCTGCCCATTTAGTGGCATAATCTGTAGCCATAAGCAAATAGTCCGATTACCTTGTTGAGCCGACGGAGAAATTGGACCCACAAAGTCCAAACCCCATCTTTCAAATAACAACCATGCCAACGATACATGTAAGGGACAATTTTATTGCTTACCAGGTTTATGTGCACAACACTGACATACATCACAGACCTTCACATGAGCAATGGCATCCCAAAACACATAGGGCAACCATAAGCCACTCTGTAGAATTTTCTGAGCTGTAACATGACCATGATAATGGCCACCAATGGGACCGTTGTGGACATCCTCTAAAATAGACTCGACTTCATGGGGAGAGACACACCGACTTAGAACACCATCCGGTCCAATCAAAGTGAATGGTCAAGATTTGAACAGTAACCTGCAAAGTTCTTGTATGAGAATATATTTTGCAGGTTTGGGTGTCCTGGAGAGATTACCAATGACAAGGGCAGCCATTTTGTCAATGATCTGATCACCACACTGCTATGCAACTACAAAATCTTCCTTTGCAAGTCGTTCTCTTACTATCCCAGAGCAACTGGGCAGGCAGAGAGCACCAACAATGTTCTCATTGCTCTACTTTGTAAGGCTTGTCTTCTGCATCCAGCTTCTTGGGCTCAAGCAATCCTCGGCACTATTTGGGCGTATTGCATTTCTTACAAAGCAACTACGAACTACACTCCTTTTCAACTGGCTTTTGGGTTAGAAGCAATCACCCCTTTTGAATTCAATTCCGACTCCGCTAGGGTGAGCAGTCTCCGTGTCACAGTAGGGATTGCCTCTGCCAATCTGTTTCGTCTCTCCATGTTGGATGAAAGCCGCACATGAGCTTCGTACGCGCTGCAAGCAGAGAAGCTTCAACGCAAAGCATGTCATGATCACCATCTTCGTAAGCCAAAAATAATGAAAGGATCACTAGTGCTACTGTATCAAGGTAGATATCAAAAAAAAGCAAAGAAGTTGGTCACAGCTTGGCAAGGACCATTCATGGTACAAGAGATTTTTCCACAGGCAGCAGTCCAGTTAGTGACTTTGGAAAGTGTTCTCGTGCCACTGGTAAATGGCTCCCGAATCAAATGCTATTATCCCTCTTAGTAAGCCATCTGTAGTTGTTTCTGCCTCTAGTATAAGTTCGAGCATCTCCTTTCTCTCTTCTTTCACTTACCCTCTCACCAAAGCATGTGTTATGATGATGTCCTTGCAAACTCTCAGTCTTTGCCATGCCTATCGATGTCCCCACATTTCCTCCTTCAATATACTTTCTCTACCACTGTAATTGGGGTGCTTGTTTTGTCCTAAACTTGTTATAATCGGTTCATTTTTTCCATGCAATTGGACTACCTTGTTGTATTGCCTTGTATAGACAATGTCCCGTCTACACACTTTTGACGCTCAAAATGGGGTTCTCTGTAATCAAACTTTCTCATCAAATTGGGCTCTTAGTGTAAAACACTATGGGTCATTAGGAGGCTTTTTCTACGCAGTAATTCTCTTTCACTTCTTCTTTCCAATAGCAAGGAGTTCCTTCTTTTTCTTCTTCCCATCATTTTTTGAGTGTGGATATTGGGCCACTCTATAACCCTTCTCTTTATACCATCTCTCTCGATAAAGTTCATACCCACTCTCTCTGCTCTCTCTGTGTAGTACTTCAGATTGCCATTGATTAACTGTGTTTTGCCCTCTCACCTGAGTCACCCCTTTCCCTACAAGTCCCTTTCAACCCCTTGCCCCTACCCACTAACGTTCGCCTCTACCTACCCGTAATCGCCCCTACCCACTAACCCTCGCCCCTCTCTACCTTCACTCGCCCCTACCTAGCTTCACTTGCCCCTATCCACTATCCCTTGCCCCTCTCTACCCTCCCTCACCCCTACCCACTAGACCTGGACCCTAGATAACTTCACTCGCCCCTAACCACCCTCCCTCGCCCCTATCCACAGCCTCTTGCCCATACCTACCCATCTCTCGCCTTGTGCACCCCCTCCTCCTCTGTGTCCTCTGTGCCCCTATCTACCCACTCTGTACTCCTTTCCCTATCTACCCGCTAACCCCTCTCCCTTTTCCTTTTCAATATAGGCCCTACAAGGACACCCTCGTACTACTCCCCTCTCCTCTCAGCTATCCAAAAGAAAATATAGCACCAGAGGTACCTATACGTTTGTTCTCTAAATGACATTGCAACCCTGGACAATCTACTTCCTTTCAGTCTACACACTCACGCACGTAGTGTAATATATCATCTGCTCTCATCATGATCTAAAAGGTTTTGTATGTATGCTTTTGTGGGATTGTCCATGGAATGTAAGCTCTTGTGGTACAAAATAGTAAAAGCTTGCTGAGTGTAATTTTCTTGCGTCCATCATAGAGTGGTTATTGAGATAATATAGCAAGTCATAGCCAGCAAATACGGCGGGAAGTTTTGGGCAAAAAGCCTACGCGTAGGGAAAGACAAAGTATTTTTGCAGAGAAAGTGGAATCTGATCACAGCAGCCATGGGGTTACTGAGATGACTTCCAGTGCAACAAGAAACGAGAGGTCCACAGTACCCTCTCACATGGTGGATTAGGATTCTAGCTCAGAATCGGAATCAGGGCCTTCTAGCACCTAAGAGGTGGATCCCAAAAACATAAGAAAGGGGGCAAGTCACATGTTACATCATGCAATCAATAGACCTCTCAAGTCCAAAACTCGAGCACCTTTCACATTAAACTTTCACATGCAGCTACCTCATCCTTCTATCAAGGATATCTTTTCTCAAGATCAATTGGAGTAACTAGGCCTGGCTGCATTAGCAACTGCGGAATTGCCCATTGATGTTCCGTTTTTCCAAAGTGCGGGGCCACAACCTTACCCCTACCAGGATTGGTCATGCACTGGGAATGACCACCTTCCCATCTTTGAAACCGGCCATGTGCACATACTCCAAGCTTTTCCAAGATGCCATAGTTCAGGCATGTCAAGAGTTTCTACACTCTGATCACCTAGACTATGCGCGGAATAAAGAGTTGAGGAATTTCTTTAAGTATTACTTTTTACTTAGAGATTCCAGAGAATCAAACAAAAGTTATCCACAATGTTTTCCCAATGTGAAGGACTCTATTGTCTGATTGACACAATACCTTGTGGATCTCACCAGATTCTTTACACATCTTTGCACTTTCGTGCTAAGAGGTTTTGAGCCTAGGTGCAGTCGATACAGTCTAGCTTTTAGTGCTTTGCAGCTCCTATGTTGGCTTGGGTTATTAACATACAGATAAGCCCGTGGATGTGGATGTCGAGATGCAAAGTACGCACTCTAAAGCAAAAGGAAAATCTATTGCCCATACAACAGGTCTACTTGAGAGGAAAACAAAGAAAAGGGCTAAAGTGGTGAAGGATACAACAGAATCCCTAATATCATTGCCAGTATTATCAGAGAGTTAGCAGCTTTGAGTGAAGCACCCTGTCTGACGCTCGTCATCTACTCCCGCTACTTGTTCTGCGGTATGCTCGGGTGTTTCGGATCACACTATGCATGTTACGGTTGTGTCTTCTACAGTGTGTCCCTCTCTCTACTTCTTCCATTTTGACTCCTACCACAGTGACTAGCTCCCGTGCCCCGCTTGTAGTTGCTTCTTCTCCTATACCTATCCCTATTGTAGCCACTCCACCCGTTTCTACTCCACTAGAGAGGCATGCTTATAATTCATCACCAGTAGTGCCACTTGTCATCCCTCTCCCACTTGACATTGTTGCGGGTTATTCCATAGTTTTGGACTCTACATCACTTTTTTGGCTATCTGAGGACATACTATAGGAGTCCAAGCATGCCATTGCTACCATTGAGCTTGGGGCAAAGTGGTTGGCTGCTACTCACTAGCACCACTCCGCTACATATGCAGCTATGGAGGGCTCTCTGCGTGTCGCAAAGAGCGCGAGTACAGATAGAGACACTACTATTTTTGCTTTGCGACACACATTGCAAGAAAAGTCTAAAATAATTGATGACCTCTGAGCTCAGATGCAGGGACTTTGGGAAGTTCTACTCCATAGTGATATGGGAATGCATGCTCAAGTGAGTAGGGGATATGGCTGGACAGGGCAGGGGATACATGTACAGGCTCTTGTTGGGTACATATAGCCAAGTAGCTATGCCCATTTCATGGGACCTACTACACACAATTCTATCATATACTTTACTATTAAAAGACCTTGATTTGTATGTCTACATGTATGTTATCAATCTCTTCCACTACCCCCAAAAACCCATCATTTCCCCCTTGAAGTATATATCAAAACCCCCCTCCCTTATGTTTTAGTAAATGAAGGAGAAATTATTAGGGGCCTACCCCTAACTTATATGCTTATCAAGCCTCTCAAAGAACCCCCTTCCCTTGCACGTACGTGGTACGATAAGTTTCTCATGGTGAATCCCTCGGGACAAGGGCTAGCTAAGAAATCTCTTAGGAGCTTTTGTTGGATACAACATGAGAGGACTTCAAAAGCTATCATCACTTTTTTGAGTCTTCACGTAGCCCGAACAAGATTTTTTGAGCGAACTAAAACCCAAGCAAATGTCTAAATGTTCATGACCCATTTGGTGCTATGTGTTGTACTCTATGTTGTGATTAGTGACATGTTTTTTGCTTTATTATCAGTAGAGAATGAGCTCAAAATTGTTGCTTCAATATTTGAAGAAATCAAAGTGCAAATCAACAATGCTCATGTGCTTAGAAAGTTTGCAATCAAGATAAAAAAAGAAACATTACAGAATCCTGCAATTTGTATTGTGGGAAGTATTATGAAAAAGTAAACATTTGCATGCCAAGGAAAATTGAGTCATACTTGTCTTTGTTTTAGATGCAAAAACCATGGCATGTGTGTCAACTACCACACTAAAAAAATAAAAGGCTTTCCTGATGGATGTAATGGCTTGAAAACGCTAGAGGAAAGAAAATCAAAAAGAAAAACACAAATGTATAAGGTGCATTTGATCATCCCTATTTATATGCACACAAAAAGTCTTTGGACTTTCCACCTTTATGGTCTTAAAAATCTCCTATGTAGTTCCATGTATCACATTTCTTGTAGCACCACATGCAGATTTCCTCCTTATTAAATTAACCCCTTTGGAGTTGCTTCTTTTAGCACCATGTACCAACAAATGGTGCTACAAGTAGCTTCAAAGGAGCTTATTTTTTCACTTGGATTGTTGTCACCATTCCTTGATAGCTTCTAACATTGCCAAGACATCTTCATACGAACGAGCATAATGCCTCTGAAAGGACCTCCAATCATTATATTTTGTTGAACAATCAGTACTTTGAGTGATATAAGGAATGACAATATTTGCATTTCATAAAAGATTCATATAAAAAATCAGTCCATTTCTGAATAAATGCTTCATCAGTATTCATTGCGGTTATTCCAACATTGTGCATCGTGTTGCTCTGAGCTGCTCTCTGATACTAAAAAATTGCTCAGTCCTTTCTGAATACCATGTTCTTCAGTGGGACCTTATCGTATCCCAAATCCATTTTAGTATTAAAGACGCTATCTTGACCTTCGATAAGTATCCTAGAAATGCTCCTTCCATGTCGCATTCTCATGGTCAGCATGACTGAACCCTAGCTAACTCCAAAAACCCAATGGGGAGATAGATCCTTTGTCAAGATCTATTCAACTCACCACCATGATTGCCAAAATGGAATGAGTTGATCACTTTTGACAGCTATTTTAGGTTGAGTTAGTATAGTTAGTTAAATCAGTTCAAACAAGCAGACTTCAAACAACAAATCATGTAGACATAGTCTGAATTGAAATGGAAATGTGAGACTGATATTAGAATTATAACCGGAATGTATATTCAGATTAGTACAACTCATGATAAGTAAAACAACATGAACCAAAGGATTCTCTGAGCTTAATGAAAAAAGAGTACAAGAGCACCACTAGCTTTAGGAATGACACTAGACTCAAGGTATCAGTAGCCGCCAATTGAGTAATGGATCCTATTTATAGATGTCAGATGGGGCCTCCGATTGATTGTCGACTGTGTATTTATTGTAGTAACTAGACTCGGCATTTACCAAATCCCTTTGCTAGTCTGACTTTCCAACTGGGGTCTATTCCCACTATCTACAAAAGGGCTTAAATTAGCCCCTATGAAGCTTCCTATAGCACCACGTGTCGACAATTGGTGCTACATGAAACTCTGAAAAGGGCTTAAATCCCTATGAAACTTCATATAGCACCATGTGCTGACAAGTGGTGCTACAGGTAGCTCCACAACGTGCTCAAAGCCCCTATGAAGCTTCCTATATCACCACATGCCAACACATGGTGCTACAGGTAACTCCACAAAGTGCTTAATTTTTTATTCTTAAACATTTAGCCACTGTATTTAAAAGAAAAATTGGGTAAAAATTTGTCCTTTATAGTTCCATGTACCACCATGTGATGACACCTAGTGCTATATGTAGCTTCACAAGGGCTTAACTTTGTTTCTCTTAGACGTTTAGCCACAGTGAGCAAGAGAAGCACTAAAAAAAAAACCTCCAAAGATTCTTGTAGTACCATGTGCCGACATATGGTGCTATAGGTAGCTCTACAAGGGCTTCATTTTGTTGTTTAGACAATTGGGCCATCGTGGACAAGAAATGAATTAGGGAAAAAGCCTCATCTGGAGCTGCCCATCACGGGCCCGTACTACAAGAAGTTCTATTAGAGGTTAAGTGTTTTTCTCTTAGACATTTATCTATTGTAGCCAAGAGTAGAATTGGGAAAATAAAAGCTCATTCAAATCTTCCCATGTCTTGGACATTTAGCAGCAATGCTTGAAAAAACCCTACATATAGTGTAATCGCACCTATAAATTTTGAAATTTACCTCTAAATTTTAAATTAGGAGATAAGAGCACATATAGAAGAGTGTAATCGTACCTATAAATTTTAAAATTTACCTCTGAATTTAAATTAGGAGATAAGAGCACCTATAGAAGTTAGAGAAATTTAGTATAAAAACATATAAATGTAGACAATTTACCTTTAGAATTTTCTACATAAAGGTTTTCCAAGCTCTCTAGAATAAAAAAATATTTGAGCGCTGATTTAGCCATTGTGGGAAAAAGAGAATTGGGGAAAAAAATCTCCTCCTATTTTTCTTATTGGAGGTTAATGTATATGGTTACAATTGATGATAGTTGTCCCTTGTGTGGGGATATTTGTAGCTAGAGATACATGGACTTACATGTTATGCTTAATATAAATAAATTTTTAACTTGACAAGCCACCATTCTCTACAATGTCCATTGCTTATTCATTGATCTTGTATTTTATTCCTCATCTTTTTTGTCTTTGGTCGCTTGGTCTTGCACTTGCTCAAAAATACTCGCTCGGGGATAGGGATTCCCCCCACTTTTCTTAGTGTGCCCAACATATGCAGTCACTCAAGTTTTCTAGATGAGTATAAGTCATAGCTTAGCAACTTCAACATTCTATTTTTTGAGCTCTAGATATCATCAAATGGACCTCTTCAAATAACTCGGCTAGTCAACAAATAGCTAGAGCATTTTGGAGCTCCTTGTAATGCTACACAAGTCCATTTAACCCCTTGTGCACTCTCACAATGCTCCTCACCTACAATCCAACTTTTTGATGGCCTAAGGGAAAAATATGTCATTATCTCGATAGAAAGAATTGGACTTACGTAGTTGACCTTTTTGAGTGGGCAAGCCATTTTGACACAAACCTTGTATGAGAGTAATCAAGACAATGCTATCATCTGATTATAGTTTGGTTGGATCTTCTAGGTGCTTCTCAAAAATGGGAAGATGTGGAGCTTGGCCGATTGGCCTTTAAGCTTGCAATAGAATTAGAGAATCAATATAAAGTTGCAACATGTGTGTTAATGAGTAATATTTCTACTCATTAAGTATCTATGGCCTTCTGAATTTGCATATAAAACTTTATCTCCATTGTGGCCATATAGCTGTAAAATCTGCTCTGTTGCAGTTGTGCATGTAATGTCACTTCTACTGGTTTGCTCTACTGTACTTGAACTCTCGGCTCTTTAAGTCTGCAATAGGATTAAAGAATAAATATAATATTGCAGCATGTGTGTTAATGAGTAATGTTTATGCAGCTCTTGGAATGTAGGAGGCAATGGCTAGTCACAGGTACCTTGACAACAAATGTCATGTTGGCCATGTTTTGATTGACATACATGTTGACAGAGAAATCTCTTAGAATGCATTGACTGCTAGATATAGTACCGCAAGCAAAAAGAAGCATGTGAGCAAGCTCAATGACAACCGTTTAACCGACAACATTGCATTGGTTATAGAAAATGACAAATTACAAATGAATGTCAATATACAAATGTATGTAGAAGCCTCTGAATTCTTTATTAACTACTAACAATGTAGTGAAATGAGCACACTAAAACTTTATGTTGCCATGGGAACCTCGAAAGATTTTTGTAGTACCACATACGGACATGTGGTGCTATAGGTAGCTCTACAAGGGCTTCATTTTGTCTCTTATACAATTGGGCAATTGTGGACAAGAGAAGGATTAGGGAAAAAGGCTCATTCGGAGCTACCCACCACAGGTGCTACATGAAGTTCTATAAGAGGTTGAGTGTTTTCATCTTAGACATTTATCTATTGTAGACAAGAGTAGAATTGGGATCTTCCTATGTCTTGGACAATTAGCGGTAGTGCTTGAAAAACCCTAAGTATAGTGTAATTGCGCCTATAAGTTTTGAAATTTACCTCTAAATTTTAAATTAGGAGATAAGAGCACCTATAGAAATTAGAGAATTTTAGAATAAAAACATTTAACTATTGCCAATTCACCTTTAGAATTTTCTACGTGAAGGTTTTCTAAGCTCTCTGGAATTAAAAAATATTTGAGCACTATTTAGCCATTGTGGGCAAAAGAGAATTGGGGCAAAAAACCTCCTCTTGATTTGCCTATTGGAGGTTAATGCATATGGTTATAGTTGATAAATTTTTAATTTGAGAAGCTAAGAGTTAGTTGTCCCTTGTGTGGGGATATTTGTGGCTAGAGATGGATGGACTTACATGTTATGCTTAATACAAAGAAGTTTTCAATTTGACAAGCCACCATTCTCTACAACGTCCATTGCTTATTCAATGATCTTGTATTTAATTCCTCATCTTTTTTGTCTTTGGTCGCTTGGTCTTGCACTCACTCAAAAATACTCGCTCGGGATAGGAGTTCCTCCCACTCAAAAATACTCACTCGGGGATAGGGATTCCCCCCACTTTTTTTAGTGTGTCCAATGCATGTAGTCAACTAGATGAGTATAATTCATAGCTTAGCAACTTTGACATTCTATTTTTTTAGCACTAGATTTCGTCAAACGGCCCTCTTCAAATAATTGGTCTAGTCCAAGAATAGTTATAACATTTTGGAGCCATAAGTTTGCTTAACCCCTTGTGCACTCTCACAATGCTCCTCGCCTACAATCCAACTTTTTGATGGCTTGAGGGGAAAAAATGGCATTATCTTGACAAAAAGAACTATTATTACATAGTTGACCTTTTTGAGTGGGCAAGGCATTTTGACAAAGCTACTGTGAGAGTAATCAGACAATGTTATCGTCTATTATAGTTTGGTTGGATCTTCTAGGTGCTTCTCAAAAATGGGAAGATATGGAGCTTGGACAATTGGCGTTTAAGCCAGCAATAGAATTAGAGAATAAATATAATACTGCAGCATGTGTGTTAGTGAGTAATGTTTATGCAACCCTTGACATGTAGGAGGCAATTGCTAGTCACGGCGGGTACCTTGACAATAGATGTCGTGTTGGCCATGTTTTGATTGACATACACGTTGACAGAGAAATCTCTTGGAATGCATTGACGACTAGATATACTAATGCAAGCAAAAAGAAGCATGTGAGCAAGCTTAATGACATCGGTCTAACCGACAACATTGCCTTGGTTATGACAAATGACAAATGACAAATGAATGTCAAAATACAAATGTACGTAGAAGCATCTTAATTCTTTATTCAGTACTATCAATGTAGTTAAATGAGCACACTAAAAACTTTATGCTGCCATGGGAACCTTCAAAGATTCTTGTAGTACCACGTGCTAACACGTGGTGCTATAGGTAGCTCTACAAGGGCTTCATTTTGTTTCTTAGACAGGTGGGCCATTGTGGACAAGAGAAGAATGAGGGAAAAAGCCTCATTGGAATCTGCCCATCATAGGTGCTACATGAAGTTCTATAAGAGGTTAAGTGTTTTTCTCTTAAACATTTATCTATTTTAGACAAGAGTAGAATTGGGAAAATAAAAGCTCATTCACATCTTCCCATGTCTTGGACATTTAGCAGTAGTGCTTGAGAAAACCCCTAAGTATAGTGTAATCGCACCTATAAGTTTTGATATTTGTGTCTAATATTTAAATTAGGAGATAAGGCGGCACCTATAGAAATTAGAGAAATTAGTATAAAAACATTAAATATAGCCAATTTACTTTTACAATTTTCTACATAAAGGTTTTCCAAGCTCTCTGGAATTAAAAAATATTCGAACATTGATTTAGCCATTGTGGGTAGAAGAGAATTGGGGCAAAAAACCTCCTCTTGATTTGCCCATTGGAGGTTAATGTATATGGTCATAATTGATCAAGTTTAAATTTGCCGAGTTAAGAGTAAGTTGTCCCTCATGAGGGGATATTTGTGGCCTGAGATGAATGGACTTACATGTTATGCTTAATACAAAGAAATTTTCAATTTGACAAGCCACCATTCTCTACAATGTCCATTGTGTTACCATATACATATGGTAGTGATGTGTGTGAACACACTAGGACCGCCGGGGCATTTTTCCCTCTTTAGGAGGTTTTTTCCCTCGTGCATTGTATATACGCCCATCACTCTAGGGCTATCTATCTTTCCATTGCACACTAAGTAATCCACTCTCTATAGTGTGCCTTGAGCTTCCTTCATCTTCTCCAAGCTGTGTGCGTTTTCCTACAAGCCTAATTCCAGCAATTGGTATCAGAGCAGGTTGCATCCTCCCCGGTTTCATCGCAAGTAGCTCCAGCACACGCCTGCTCACTTTCTCCGATTTTAGTGAGCTTTGGCAAGCGTTCACAAGTCGACAAAATTTTGAGAGTTCGCAGGTCTACTCAAATTTCTGATTTGGGCTCATTTCGGCCTTCATTTCCACTACAGGCAGTACTGCACAGGCTAGTTCGTCCTTTTGTGCAGAATTTATGTCAATACCATTTTTGTGCCTTATAGTCTTCTATAGTTTGTGCTATATAGCATGTGTTGTTCCCACTTTGTTTCTCCTCTTTTCGGGTAGTTTTCACATCAGGTGCAGCATTTACCATGGCTGACAACAACACAAATGTGTTCAATATGTTTACTATTGAGACGAATTGGATGGGAACAATTACCCTATGTGGGATTACATGATGCAACATGTTCTTGGGTCAAAGGGCATTTGGAATATTGTGCAGGGCATTGATGTACGCCCTGGATGTAGGAGATGTTGAGGATGTTGCAGGTCTTACTGCACGGATTGTTGCTGTAAGAGTTGTTTTGCCTACGGCAGAACGAGCTCGTTGGGATGTAAAGGATGCGCATGCTCATGCATTGATTGCGTTGCATATGAAGTGCACCATTACTCCTCACATTCGTTCAGTGAAATCTGCAAAATAGGTTTGGGATATTCTGGCTGGTCTTTATGCAAGTGGCAATGAGGCTAAAATTGCAGTGTTGCGTAAAGAGCTGGAGTCAAAGAATATGCATGAGGAAGATAGTATGGACACTTTCCTTGATGGTGTCGAGGATATCAATGAGCAACTTATTTATGTAGGTGAAGTCATTTCAGACAATTTCCTTGTGCAGACTGTCCTTGATGTCTTACCAGATTCTTACCAGACTAGTACTTGGAGACTTATGACCCAATGAAATCCTGAAGTTGTCAACTTTGATGCATTGTGCACATTGTTGTTGCAAGAGTCACTTTCCAAAAAATAGCTCTAGTGAGAACTCACTCTTATGGGACATGCAATAAGTGATGTGCTCCACCAAGTACTAAAGTGGATTAGATGCAAAAGAGGGGCCTCCAATTTTGGCACCCAAAAACTCAAATAATAAATTAAATTCCAAACTCCACAAGAAGAGGTGTCGTGGGGTTTGGGGCTATGATTTTAGGCCATTCACTTACAAGGTTCTTTGCTCTCTTCTCTTAGACTATGCTAAATCATGTTGTGTACTCTCTAATCATGTCTACATATCTTACAATCTCTTACACTCTATTTTTGTCAAATCTATTCTCTTTATGTGTGTGTGTGTGTGTGTGTGTGTGTGTGTGTGTAGCAGTTCTAAATAGATACATACACACAAACGAACACTACTTGTTCACAGACCAAAAATTCTAGGCAAATACAATGGATTTTTACAATAATCTACTTGTTGTTGAGAATAAATTTTGTACAAGGTAGTGAAGAAAACTGAGTATAACAAGGGAGAAAGTAATCCCTAAGTCAGGGGAGAAGCTGCTTCTAGGTAAACGATAAGCCTCATGTCATCAACCACTTAGAATAGAATGTTTTTGTCAAAGAAGGTAGCCCTCACCTGCACCCATAGCCACAAGAAAACAATTCGTTAGCATGTGACTATACGCAGGTGATGCTGGGCATCCCAGTTGTTATCCATGTCACAATGAAAAACCAAACAGTTCTCTACATGTATTTTGTTTTTTTGGAAATAGAATAAGAGTCCTTGGTTTTTAGCCAATCTATCCCGAAGAGTGAGATTTTCACAAAGCTACTATATATCAAGTTAGTTCCAGATTTATTTTATAAAATTTTCCATTGCCAAACCTTAGTTAAAAGATTTTTAAAGAGACTATCAAAAACCTAAGTTTTAAAAAAAAAAAACCAAAATTATTCTTTAACCAGATCAGGGAGAATTTTACCCCATAGGAGCAAGCACAAGAACGCTCGAGACCAAATATCTGTTTTTTAAGGGCTAAAACACCTCTTGAAGAGATAAAGGATAGCATGGTTATGTAAGAACGAAGTTAGAGCTTGATTTTTTTTCCTTTTCAAAGCTTAAAAGGCCTCAGTAGTATATTCGCAAAAGCCAAACCAACCCACAACAGAACTACACATAAAGGTCCAGGACCAGCAGACCAACCTAGAGGAATCTGAAACATGAGTTTGGATTTATTTTTTTAACACTATACCAGTACTAAAATTTAGAACCAATTTAATCCTTTCAAATGCCATCATTATTCACAGCTGATTGTCTTCCGATGTCATTGCTGACATAATCATCCATAAAGCCAGTAACAAAACCCAGTTTTTATCCTTGCTACCCGAGTATGTATTAAAATCGATCCCATCAGCTGTTTACCCATTATTAACCAGAAACTGCAAATTTGTTCTTTTCATTATGGAAAATAGGGGGCGGACAAATTAGAAAGTATGTTTTTATAGTGCAGGCCAAAGTGCCATTCTCTGAAACATAACAGCATAGCAGGGCAAGTCCAAGCATCAAGCAAGAAAAGGCCCAAACAGTAACAGCCAGAGATATAGTAAAAAAAACCAGAGATCAATCGATGTATTTTACCACAGTCGCCCTCTCACTAGCCAGAGAGTAACCATAATACCAATACACCATGTTTAATGTATACTGCCAAGCTAAAGAATATAGATTTTCATAGTCTTTGTAACCGGCATAAAGCAGGTCGATTTGTAGTGCAAAGAAAAAAATCTTCTACGTGATATAAAATGAAATGAGAGTATGTAAGGCTGAGTTTAAAAGAGCATAGCCTAGATCTTCTTACCATAGGGGCAAAAAACCAGGCAAGATATTCCAAAGCTACAACATGTCGGAATTATTTTTTTTACCAGCTGTAAATGGTAAGCACTTGATCAAGCTATTGCAATAAAAAAACCAGACAGCCTTCGGGTATTTGAAAGCAGTAAGCAACCATAATGAAGCTAAGAATGAGAACTAGATATCATTAGGTAATTATTATTTTTCCAATCTTTTTACGATCTGGCAGTACATCAATATCAAGTAAAAAATCTACCAGTGAGATACCACATGTTATTTAAAGATTTTTTTTGCATGAAATAGCCCAAAATCCAAGAAAATATTCCATACCTACACATTCCACAAGTCGGAGAACCAAATACCCAGAATATTCAAAAACCAGTTTATCAATATCTCTCAGCCATACTGGCAGGCCCCATTCTATAGTGCTAGACCACAAAACATAAGGAATTTTTTTCAAAAAAACCACATGTAGACTTGGAGTAGATGATGAATCCTCCATAGATTTCTCCTTTCCTTTAGGCATGATGTAATCTTAATAGTTTTAGATGTAATGAAAGCTTACGTTAAAAAATACAGCACGTTGTTGCTAAGTGAGTAAAGAACTCACTTGATCCAAAGCAGTGAGGGTTAAATAGAGGTCCATGCCAAGCTATATCGGATGGGACCCGACCTTTGCAGCAAAACCCGCCATCAAGGTCGCTACTCATCGCCCTTGTCTCAGGGATTGTATTTGCACAAGATCCGAAAGCGCATAGAGTTAGACAAAGTGTGAGCGCAGACGTCTCAGAACGGGCACAACATTTCTCTTGCAAAGGGTAGCGTGAAGCAGAATCGGCAGTACAAGCAGAATTGCAGTAGGTTAAAAGTAAAAACAACGCTAACCAGCTGTCATAAGGTAGGGTCATCATCATTTTATTTAGGGCTTTTTAAGCAACAAAAAAACCCAAGTTTAAGTAATTTCTAAAAAAGCAATTACCAAAAATCCCCCAACACTTACTGCCAATAGTGATTTCAATAAGATCCAATAAATTGGAAGCAGCAGACAGTTTGAAAATATCAGACAAATTTAGCTAAGTCAATGCATGATTAAAAAATCCTAATCAGGACTACCCTCCAACTCTAGATGATTGCATATGAAAAAATCCACAATATTTCAAGAGAGACCATGGTAGGATGGCCTAGTTTGGTAAGTTTCTAGGAGAAACATAAGTCGAAAAAAAGGAAAGGTGAGTTAATGTGTTCCGGGACCCAATAGGAGTTGGTAAGAAGAGTTGGTTTTTTGTCCGGAAAGTCACTAGGTAGGGGTTGCAATCTGGGTCTATATAAGACCGGTGTTTTCTACTTCCGAGAGCATTATAACAGTCTAGAGCCATTTAGCAAGTTTCTTTAAAAACTTGTCTTAAGCAGTGTCTTACCCTTCATCAGCCATGGCTTATGATCAAGACCAGATAATAGCAATAACACTAGCCCATCTACAACAATCAGGTGAGTCCATCAGGAGAAATACCACACTACATTATGAGCATCTTCTATTCCCTCAATTAGGAACATCAGTTGCACACACAAAATGGTGGACATATCAAAATAGATTAACACGGGTGACCTTATGGGATCGAGAACACTTCAAGAATAATATCTGTCTGGTGATCGTAAAAGAAGCCCTGGGCTTAGGTCCACAATATTATTATGTAGAACATTTAATGAAGTGTGGATTTTTCGAGCAATTATATTTGCTAGCACAGTTTCTTCCTCATATTAAGATATATTTGTATCGCCATTTTGGCCAACCCCCAAGAGGATATTTTAACTTCTCACCTCAGACCAAGGAGTTTAGTGCCATTTTAGCCAGCCGTATCCTTCCTTTGGCAGAGCGTCCTAACACATGTTTTTATTGTGACAGCTGCTTGTGTGATCATGTAATGGAAGGTTTAATTGAGATGTAAAGGTGAAAAAAAAGAAGGGTTATAATGAATCTAAGCCAGGCTATTTTTGTCCAATTTATGTAGCGAAGCATGAGCACGGACTCATGTAATCTTGTGTGTGTGTGTGTGTGTGTGTGTGTGTGTGTGTGTGTGTGTGTGTGTGTGTGTGTGTGTGTGTGTGTGTGTGTGTGTGTGTGTGTGTGTGTGTGTGTTGTCCTAGTCTAGGTATGTGTGTACTTGGATTTGGGAGAGAAGGTGACAAGTTGATGGTGATGTTTGTGAGGAATTGTTGAATTGTCCAAACATCCGGTCTCCCCTTCTCCCAATAGTGGTATCCAGAGCAATCATCGATTTAATCGGCATGCGAATTCAAATTTTCGAAAGATTTTCAAATGGGCAACTTCAAATTTGCAAACCACGGATTAATCAACAATTAATTGGCAACCGACCATCAAATTTCAGCTTAATGACAATAAAAAACGGGTATGCGTAACATTTATTTTGCGATAAATACTAAATTTAATGGATCTATGAAGATATATGGGTGAGGAATCGAGAAGAAGGCGATCTTGAAGAAATTTTGAGGAATTTTGTTATTCGGAATCGGTATCGGTATCGGATTCCATTGAAAGAGGGAAGAAGAGATAAGTTTGGTGGAGAATTGAGAGAGGCAGCCACGCCAATCAACAAGAAGAGGTGGAGAATTGAGGAAAGGCGGAAGACCAAGGAAGTAAAAATTGTAAGGAGCTTGGCTAAGTGGTGATATTGTTTCGATATTGAAATCGGATTTGAGAAGTAGCGGTTACGGCAAGTGAGTACACCAACGACGAAGGCGTCGTCCAGAGATTTTGAAGATCTTCCAAAGGAATCCTCCAAAGAAATCTCAAACCTCTCTTTGCTCAAGAGCCATACTAAGATGACTAATTATGTCAAAGTATTACCATCCTTGAAATTCTCAACAGAATCTGTGTGACCCAACTCTTTCATGCAGAAACCCCCACTGTCGATCGCCACCAAAATCGTGTAAAAACTGCATCAAAGGAGGTGCCTTGGTTCTTTGATGAGTTTTCCCTCTTGCCCTTCTGCCTGAAAACGGC
Source organism: Adiantum capillus-veneris (assembly GCF_014529385.1). Classification (NCBI taxonomy): domain Eukaryota; kingdom Viridiplantae; phylum Streptophyta; class Polypodiopsida; order Polypodiales; family Pteridaceae; genus Adiantum; species Adiantum capillus-veneris. The sequence goes on from NC_140956.1 coordinate 12,944,868, forward strand.
TCTGCAAGTCTCCCTCGTCCTTTCTCTGCAGCACGGCGTCGGCCTCTCCCTACTCGCACACTATCAACCTCCCAAGGCTAGTGTGTTCACACACTTAATGTAAATGGTGAGGCCTTTATTTAAGCCTTGGTCGGCCATCTAGTGAGCTCCCAAAAGCCATTCGTTTTAAGAATCCCTTCACCCCTTCAACCTCTTTAGTCGGCCATTCATTTTAAGAATCCATTCACCCCTTCAACCTCTTTAGTCGGCCATCGCAACACAAGTAATAAAATAATCTAAAGAAAATAAAATAAAATTGGTCACCCATCAACCACAGCTTGAGCAGGCCATCCTTGAAATCCCTCGGCCACTTACTACTCACCTTCTCTTTGACCTCTACTACAGTTTCAAGGGGCAAGGTATTAATCAAAGTCCTCAAGCCACACAACTTCCAATCACCATAGATTTTGTCACCCGGCATTGCTCAACCGGAGATAATATCAGATGAAATCTGAATGACATAACGGAAGCCGACTGTGCTATTCAAAAATCTATTGTAAAAAATTGCATATTATTGCCGATTGCCATTACTTTGGGGACATGGGAGATGGGCGCCAATGGAATTTCAATTGATCTACAGACCAACCACTCAACTGTTCATCGATCTCAACCGAAACTTGGTGCACCATATTTATGGATTGGATGTCACCCATGATTGTCAAGCTAAGCACCCATTTATTTTTGCTTATTCCTTCATTTTTTTAGCATTATCCTACATACCATCATATACATATACACTTATAGTATGTATATGTGTGTGTGTGTGTGTGTGTGTGTGTGTGTGTGTATAAATGGAGAAAAAAAAGAGAAAAGCACACTAACATGACACATCTTCCACAGTCACCCATGATTATTGAACAACTTTCCAATCTGCAACAATCTCTTGCGTATGAACACATGCGATGAACACAATCTCTCGCGTATGAACACATGCGATAAATTATTGCATTCTATATGCATTGAATCTACCTGTGTTTCAAAGCAAAATAAAAATTAGTAGAAAAGCATTCACTTTCAAGGATTATGATGGCACGAAGGATGCTAGCATGGGTTAGTCAGTTAGATGACTATTTTCATGATAAAGATTTTTTCGAATGTGAAATGGTAAAGTGTGCATCAAATCACCTCACCAGTAGCGTTGCATTGTGGTGGAACGCTACCAAACAACATGGTAGAAGACCACGTACCTGACATGCATTCAAAATTTTATTTTTACCTTAATTTTTCCCCACACGGTATAAAGCTAAAGCACGACGCTAGTAATGTGGAAAAGAAGAAAGGTAGACAACCTTCTCACACTTAACAAACTTCTAACACTAACCATAACAAGAGAGATCCTTTTTCTCCTAACTTTGACAGAAACAGACATCAAAGCCATACCTTTTTCAAGAGACACAGATTTGACAACTTTGCTACAACTTCTCAATCCTATGGAAACAACAACAGAAACACACAACAGTGAGGCAACCAAAATTCTTCAAGCCAACGTCCTGCTCAAAACTCTAATGGTAATAAAAAGGTGAATTGTTTTATATGTTTCCAGTATGGTCACTATGCAAATAAGTGCCCAAATGGTCCTACTAAGAGCAATGGCCAATCGAATGGAGTCACCCGAAATCCAAACCAAAGAGCTTTCAACAACAACCACCCCAACGATGCTACAGTTTATCTCATCGAAGATGTTAATCCAACGATAATGAAGTGGAAGCCAATTATGATGAGGGATATGATCCTAAGTATATTATCTCACTCTCTTGTTAAAGAAAAATTCTCCTTATGCATGGTCTGATTTACAAGAAAGTTCCTTTAATGGACTCAAGGATGATTTGATAAATGCACATGTACTACAATTGCCTAATTTTGGTAGACCATTCTTTGTTCATAATCACCGATGCTAGTGGAAAAGGTATCGGTGCAGTTCTTATGCAAGATAACCATCCACTCGCTTTTGAAAGTCGTAAATTCAAACCTTCTGAATCAAAGTTCAGTACCTATGATAAAGAATTGACTGTTGTGGTACATGATTTAAAAATCTGGAAACATTACTTAATGGGTGTTGATTTAATCATCAAAACTAATCAACAAAGTATCAAGTACTTACTCTCTTAACCCTTAATAGATGATAGACATATTAAGTGGGTTACCTTCATTCAAAGTTTTCAACACAACATTCAATACCAACCTGGTAAGGAAAATGTTGCAGTTGATGCTTTGAATCGAATACTCTCTCTTCACAATCTATAGACCATTACGGGTGCTTCATTTGATTCTATGCATGACACTTATGCATAAGATGATGATTTCAAAACCACATGGTTGCATATGTTTGACAATTCTATGCACACATTTTTGGGATACACTATTCAAGAAAAATTTCTTTATTTCAAACAAAAATTGTGTGTAACTAAACTTTTTCATACATTGATCATTGAAGAATTGCACAAACCACTCTATGCTAGACATAGAGGATTTACTGCTACTTTTCAAAACTTGTGTCGTAATTTCTATTGACCTGCTATGAAAAGTGATGTTAAACAGTATGTTTCAACTTGTTTGATTTGCCAAAAGATCAAAGCAGCAACAACTAAGAAATTTGGGACTTTTATACCCTCTTCCCATTCTTGAAAAACCTTGGAAACACATTTCAATGGATTTTTTCACAGGTTTTCCACTCACTATTCACAAGCATGATATGATTGGACTATTATTTTTTCTAAACAAGCATACTTCATTCCTTGCAAGAAGACACTCACAACACATCAAGCTACAATTCTATTTCTTAAAGTTGTCTTTCCACATCATGGTTTGCCTGAAGTCATAATATCTTATCAAAATTCCAAATTTTGTAGTGCTTTTTGGACTAATGTTTTTGGAAATCTTGGAACTACAATTGATTTTACTTTTACATTCCATCCTGAGTCTAATGGTCAAACCGAAGTCACTACTTACACTATCATTGACTTGCTAAAAGCTTATGTTTCTTCTCAACCCAAGAAATGGGATGGTTACCTGCATATTCTACAGTTCGCATATTACAATACCACTCACACTGCCACATGTAAATCTCCATTTTTTATGTATGGTCGCTCTCTTCCTACTCCTGCTTCACGTCTTACTAATGTTATTTCTGCCGCCATGCCGCTGATGATTTTACTGCTAATTTTTATGATGTTTATGCAAGTGTGCATTCTGCCATTAAACATTCACAGGAACTTTACACTAAGCATGCTAACAAGCACCGCAAGGCAGGGCCAATTTAAGAAGGTGATTATGTTATGCTTCACATTGAAAAACGAAGGATCAAAAGTGTTGATACTAATGTATTTGTTAAACTTGCTCCTCGTTTTTATGGTCCATTCAAAATTTCTGTTGTGATCAATGATGTTTCATTTCATTTAGACTTACCTTCACATTGGCACATTCACAATGCATTCCACATTACTCTTTTAAGGCCTTTCAAAGGACCCCTACCTACACATCACATTTATGAGGATCCACTTTCACTTTTGGACAAAGAAGAACAACTCATCCCTGCACAAATAGTTGATCACAAGACCACCACACGCACTGGTATGGTTTATAACCGCTATATTTTGACTTTGAAAGGCCACCCTAGAGATCATACCAAATGGATGCCTAAAAAGTTGTTCTACAGCTTCCCAGACCTTCTCCACACTTTCCATCACTCACGGTCCAATTGATTCTCTATTGAGAAATTGAGGACAGTTTCTATCCATGGTGGGAGGGATGTTACCATACTGAGCACCCTCCTGTTGCATGTAGTTAATTGCAATTGGGATAACTTGCATAATGGATAATTATTTGCTGTCTATTTTATTTTACTAATAGTGAGTTGATGGTGATTTGTAGATTGGAATTCTGACAATTAAAAAGGAGGCGCTGGCAAACAATAACCCTCTTGGCCATTTTACCTTTGTACAATATTTTATACTTTTTATTCAATAATCCACTATGGCTGCTTGTAAATAGCTCTAGTGAGAACTTACCCTTATGGGACATGCAATAAGTGATGTGCTCCACTAAAGTACTAAAGTGGACTAGATGTAAAAGAGTGGCCTCCAATTTTGGCACCCAAAAACTCAAATAATAAATAAAATACCAAACTCTACAAGAAGGGGTGCCGTGGAGTTTGGGGCTATGATTTTAGGCCATTGACTTGCAAGATTCTCTGCTCTTCTCTCTTTAGACTATGCTAAATCATGTTGTGTACTCTCTAATCATGTCTACATCTCTTACAATCTCTTACACTCGGTCTTTGTCAAATTTATTCTCTTTATGAGTGTGTGTGTGTGTGTGTGTGTGTGTGTGTGTTGTCCTAGTCTTGTACTTGGATTTGGGAGAGAAGGTGACAAGTTGATGGTGATGTTTGTGAGGAATTATCAAATTGTCCAAGCATCCGGTCTCCCCTTCTCTCAACAATAGCTTAGCAACTTTGACATTCTATTTTTGAGCTCTAGATATCGTCAAACGGACCTCTTCAAATAATTGGACAAGTCCAAGAATAGATAGAACATTTTGGAGCTCCTTTTAATGCTACATAAGTGTGCTTAATCCCTTGTGCACTCTCACAATGCTATCCTCACCTACAATCCAACTTTTTGATGGCATGAGGGAAAAATATGGCATTGTTTGGACAAAAAGAACTACACTTACATAGTTGACCTTTTAGAGCGGGCAAGGCATTTTGTCAAAGCTACTATGAGAGTAATCAAGACGATGTCATCATCTGATTATAGTTTGGTTGGATCTTCTAGGTGCTTCTAAAAAATGAGAAGATATGGAGCTTGGACGAGTGGCCTTTAAGTTTGCAATAGGATTAGAGATAAATATAATATTGCAGCGTGTGTGTTAATGAGTAATGTTTATGCAGCTCTTGGCATGTAGGAGGCAATTGTTAGTGACGGGTTCCTTGACAACAAATTTCATGTTGGCCATGTTTTGATTGACATACATGTTGATAGAGAAATTTCTTTGAATGCATTGATTGCTAGATGTACTAATGCAAGCAAAAAGAAGCATGTTAGTAAGCTCAATGACAACCGTTTAACTGACAATATGGCATTGGTTATGACAAACAAAAAATGAATGTCAACATACAACGATACATAGAAGCCTCTAAATTCTTTATTGAGTACCGACAATGTAGTGAAAGAGCACACTAAAAAATTTATGTTGCCATGGGAATGGCATGTCCCCACGTATTATAAAATTGAGGAGGACTATGCAAACTCCCCTTTGCAACTTGTTTTTTTTTTTTCCAAACATAAAAAGTGATCAACATCTAATAAAAAGATCATATTACAAATGATTTAGATCACAATTTAATTAAACTCAAACCCTTCTTATGGTTCTTTTGCAAGGTGCACATATCGAAATTGGGCCATCAACGTACTACAAATGATAGCAAATAAAAAACAAGGTAACATGCTTGACGAAAACTCTCTCTCTCTCTCTCTCTCTCTCTCTCTCTCTCTCTCTCTCTCTCTCTCTCTCTCCAAGCTTCTTGTTCAGGGATATATACTCTTGGTGAACATTGAAATGACACAATCACAAATTGGTAGGCACGTTCTTAGACGAATGAAAGGAATGTACACAATAGAGTGAGATTGATTTAGAGAAAAATTCAGACGTATTCTTTTCTAATTGATTTGTTGGCAATATCGAAGCTACTTGCTATAGCATTGTTTCGATTTTTACTATAAAAGTGTGAGCCTATATTCTGGGCCACTGATGGAAATTTCTTTTTTGAGAACCTTGGCATTTTCTTATTCTTCTCTTCTACCCAAGTGCCTAGGCTTTAATGATTTGTGGCCCAATGTGCTTGTTGTCTGCATGCGAGAGAGAAAAATGAAAATGAAATGAAAATGTTATATTAAACATCTTCTAAAGGCCAAAATGACCTATGTGAACAAACTGGTACAATCTTGACAAATCTGATCCAATGTCAAGGTACATAATAAAATGAAATGAAATAAAATAAAGACTAAATGGCTGTTGTCAAGAATCTAAGTAGCTCAAAGTTATGTAGCACTATAAACCGTGTGACAGTGAGACAATGGATAGTATAATCTCAGTGTATGAACGTCAATGTCCGAGGATGTACTACATGAGAGAGAGAGAGAGAGAGAGAGACTTTCTCTTAGAACGCCAGCCATCTCAAAAATGTGGTACTAAAACTTTTCTATTATGGCACCAATTTCAGAAGTACCAACTGCACCTTTATGCTTAGAAATTCGAGCTGCATCTTAGTATAAACCGATTCTCCTCTCTTAGGGTGGGCACATGCAGCCCATTGGTGCCCCCGATTGGCCAAAAAGGGCACATGTCCCACCAATTGTTTGTCTTCTTGCCGAACGTTCTCTCACTCCCTTGATCGTGGTGAAACCCATCCCTTCATCTTGTTTGGATATGGACCCCTCTGTTCACTGTGGTGGAAAGGAAGTTAAACTGCCTGCACACTTAAGTTCTTCTAGCCTTTTCACTTGCACACACATGTTTCCAGCTTTGCAGGCCCTATAGCGTTGCCATATCAGCCATCGTTTACATGAATGTGAAGGGTTGGGACTGCCTGTGTGTGAGCCTAATGGGTGGTCCATGCTGTTGGCTATATCTCTTCATCTTTCCTTTGGCCGTTTGTCCCTTGGACGCTTCATTTGATTTGACTTCAATTCGACACCAATGCAGCTAACGAAGCATGAGTCGAAGGTAGATTTGCGCACTTTTCTCCTTCAAAGGGCAACCTTGGATGATAATTATGCATTGAAAATAATGAGTTGGGCAATCGGTTGTGAGTAGGCCCTCATGCATGTAGAAAGAGTGAGTGTGTAATGATGGTGAAGCTCGAGATATACTACAAGAATCATCATGGGTTAAATCGATTACAATCGATTTCTTTTTCAAGTTGCATTGTTATTGGCCTGCCCAAAGGGCAAAGGCTATAGAGATGCCTTCTCTTTTTGTTGACCAAAATAGAAAAGAGGCTGAGTTGTATTTTCAAGCATTTTTTGACATGCCAAAAATGTTGATTGATTGAAATAAGATAGTGGGCAATCATTTAAATGAAGAGTGTGTAAATCTAATGATGGTCATGTCCTCAGTTTTGAAATATGAAATGAATGCTCATTTACCAAAGAAAAGATTTTGGGCTTCCCCTGAAAGCATGAAACGTTGAAAGCTTTAGAGGTTAAATGATAAAGACTTAGCTATTGGGTGGCTCCAAAAATCCCAAGAGTCACCTTTTCATTTTGAAAAGTTCTTTCCCCCCGTTGAAACTTGAGGTGCTAGTTCAAACTTTTAGGAGGGGATCTATCATTTAGAGCCTTAATCTCTAGAGATGTTTTTTTTTTGCTTGCCCAAAGGGCAAAGGCTATAGCGATGCATTCTCTTTTTGCTGACGAAAATAGAAAAGAGGTTGAGTTGTATTTTGAAGCATTTTTTGATAGCCCAAAAATGTTGATTGGTTGAAATAAGATAGTGGGCACTCATGTAAATGAAGAGTGTGTAAATCTAATGATGGACATCGGTTGAGTTTTGAAATATGAAATGAATGGTCGTTTACCAAGGAAAAGATTTT